>NC_090265.1:635786913-636086913 GCF_040414725.1 Anabrus simplex | reverse complement strand
CCGTCGTTTCAAAATATCGCACACATTTTCGGTGGGGGGACAAGTCCGGTGATCGAACGGGCCAAGACGACAGTCTGACATCCTGTGACAACAACAAGGCACGTGTTCGTGCAGCAACATGTGGTCGCGTATCCTGATTAAATATGGCGTCTGGAGTTTCGTGCAGAAAGGGTATAGTTATGGGTAGCAGGATGTTATTCACGTAGGTCAAACTGGACGCAGTGCTCTGGAAAAGCAACAACTGTGATTCGTATTTGTATCCAATAGCACACCACACCATAAGGCCTTGAATTGGCGCTGTATGTCTTCTGCAAATGCAGTCAATGTGATACCTCTCCCCCTGCCTGCAGCGAACCAGAATTCGGCCATCATTTTCAAAGAAATAGAAACTGGATTCGTCCGAAAACATTATCTGCTGCCATTCATGTCCCCAGTGACGTCGTTCCACACACCATTGCAGTCTAGTTTGTTTATGCACATTAGTCAAAAGTAGGCGGAGAAGTGGACGACGCACCGGTAACTCAGTAATATACGGTGACGGACTGTCACTCCTGATAGTGTACGATGTGTTACACTGTTACGCCAGACCCGAGGAGGACGCAGATCTGTCCTGCAATGCCATTCGGATGAGGTGTCTATCTTCTCGGGCGGTGGTCTGGGTGGTGTGACCAGACCCGTCACTTCGTGTTCTACGCCCTTCTGTGAACCATTCTGTACACACAAGTTGCACTGCCGACACACGAGCAGCAATTTCTCCGATAGGTGCATCACGTTCTCTCATGCCAATAACGTGTCCTCATGCAAACTCACTCATTTGACGGTACGGTTCTCGCATACGTCTGCGAGGCATCCTGCATGTCTGTTCAAGTCACATTGAACCATTACCTTCGGTTTACAGCGACAACGAGAGCCGCAGGAACATTTTACCAGCCGGTGGTGGTGCGACGATGTATCGATGTGGATTTTGAACCTGATGGCCGACATGGTTCAAATGCTGATAATTTCTTCAGTACACATTAACCCCCTTCTCTAGTTTTCGAGATGTTCTGGTTTTTATGTACATGAGTGTATATAGAGTGTTGCTACCTATGATAAAGCAACAGTATACTACATCTACCTATCTAAAATAATAGATGATGGAATTACTTGACTGCAAGTGTTGTATCTTCATCTTGAGTGCAAGATGATGTGGACTAGCAAATAAGGGTAGTAGTAGGACCCCTGTCGTCCTTCAGTGAAACGCACGGTATCAAACTGATGGCCGTGATGGATCTACTGTATGACTGACGATGGAAGATCGCAGGAAAACTTTAATGAAGGGACAGCCCAAGAGTTAGCATGCTGTGAAAAATGGGAAACTACGAAAACCTTCTTCGAGGTTGCCAATAGAAGGATTCGCACATATCAACTTTTGAATGCAAGATTACATCTACGTGACTCAAACCGGAAGCCAGATCGCTCTGTGAGCTGAAGAGAAAACGAAACTCTGTTGGCTGCATTTAATTAATTTTCTTGGATGAACAACGTAACGAACGGACTTCTTTCATTTTCGCCTTTCAAACATTCTGCTACCTCTTACGGATCTGAACCCACGATCCTAGAGACTACGGGGCAACACTCTACCTCTGGATCGCACAGGGAGCTGAAAGAATTGGTCACTGTAGGACGTCGCTGGAGATGAACATACTGACGGTGCACGAAGCCTTCAACAAGTGGCTGAAGTTGGTAGACGCTATTGGCTTTACGTCGCACCGACACAGATAGGTCTTGTGGCGAGGATTGGATAGGAAAGGCCTAGGAGTTGGAAGGAAGCGGCCGTGGCCTTAATTAAGGTACAGCCCCAGCATTTGCTTGGTGTGGCAATGGGGAAACCACGGAAAACCATCTTCAGGGCTGCCGACAGTGGTATTCGAACCCTCCATCTCTCGAATGCAGGCTCACAGCCGCGTGCCTCTAACCACACGGCCAACTCGCCCGCTGAAGTTGATAGACGAAAGGAGAGAGTAGGCTAGTTCGAAGCAACGAAATTGATGCTTCCTTCACGAATAAGGCCATTTACAAATTACACCGGCGTTGCCATAACTTCTTATCCAACCAACGTATATTACTTCGGCTAACCTGGAATGGTTTTTCATACGTTCTGCGCTTAAACTAATAATGCCGGATTGATAAATAATATACAGTAACCGGCCGCTTCATTTCAAATTATATGCAAATTAATTTGTCTCTCGTCCAGGCAGATGCCATAGTAAAGAAGAACAGTATTATGTCAAAGTCTTACATAGGCCTATACCAAGTACACAATTAACAAAAGATTCCCATAATCCGTTCATGAAACGGAAGTAATACGGTTTAAATAACAGCCATCGTGATGATGTCCACTTAGGGCTTCATCACCGCGGTATACACTGTGTAACCACGGGTTTGTCGTTATTCCCTCCTGGAACGACCGTCTATAGATAGGCTACTATCAGCCAGAAAAGGGAAGATCTGAGGAGTATACATCTCACCCTAAAAATTTAAGAGCGTGCAGACCACAGGTAGTACACTGAGCTAGTAGGTCAAAGAAAATTACCGTTTACGACTACGCTACGTATAAAATATTTAAACGATTTATTGCATGGAAGCATGCTCATTCTGATTTGACAACTGCCTCAACGTGCAGCTCTTCAAAATAGTAATTATTTCTCAAATGAAAATGTTTTGGTTATGTATAGACCATTTACCTTTACCCGTCAGAAACATCATCAACCCAGTATACTTGGATGAATCAACTTGGTGGTTCTAAATGAGTGTAAGAAAATTTCCTGTAAAACATTCAAGTAAAAACATTCGTGTTCTATTTGTCACCAGAGAAAATTTGTAGCCTCTTTTTATTCATTCTGGAATAACTCGATAGCTGCAGTCGGTTAAGTGCGGCCGGTATCCAGCCCTGAAGATAGTTTTTCGTGGTTTCCCATTTTCACACCAAACAAATTCCGGGCCTGTACCTTAATTAAGGCCAGCCTCTTCCTGCCGAATCCAAACCATTTCCTGTGCCATCGTCGGCATAAGACCTGTCTGTGTCGGTGCCACGTAAAGAAAAGTATATAAAAATGTGTAACAATATTTGTGTTATGTTTGTTTAAAGGAGGAACAATATATATATGCATGTTGCTTAGAACCTGCAACGCACTTTCAAAGAAATGTAAAATTGCTTTCTTCTCAAAACTTTTGAGGAAGTTCAGAAAGATTTTCAAATTTTGAAACATTCATCATTAATGCATTTTAATAAAATTGGTAGAGAACATTAGAAAAGGAAAGTAGGATACAATTATACTAAGATGAATGTTCAGTTTGATCAGAAGATGTAAGAGCTATATTAGTTTCAGAAATCTCATGTAAATAACAATATATTGTATATAATAAACTGTCCATGAATACACTGCACAAATATGGTGAGATGTTTGTTATGTATAATGAAAATGTCAAAGTATATACGACCCATTTAATAATCTCAGAATATGCGTAATCACAGCCTGCGCATAAACCTATAGTCCGGTTTGGAAGAATTAATTTATACGAGTAGAAGACCATGCAATAAGTCAACGAAATGATGAATAATTAACGCTTGATGAATTACTTATAACAATCAATCACTATTGATCTGCATTTAGGGCAGTCGCCCAGGTGGAAGATTCCCTATCTTAGTTTTCTCCAAGCCATTTCCTAAATGATTGCAAAGAAATTGGAAATTTATTAAGCATCTCCCTTGGTAAGTTATTCCGAACACTAACTCCCCCTTCTATAATCGAATATTTTTCCCTATTTGTTCTCTTGAATTCCAACCTCATCTTCATGTTGTGATCTTTCCTCCTTTTAAAGACACCACTCACACTTATTCGTCTACTAACGTCATTACATGCCATCTCTCCACTGACCGCTCGGAACATACCACTTAGTCGAGCAGCTCGTCTCTTTCCTCCAAAGTCTTCCCAACCCAAACTTTGTAACATTTTTGTAACGCTGCTCTTCTGTTGGAAATCACCCATAACAAATCGAGCTCCTTTTCTTTGGAATGTATCCAGTTCTTGAGTCAAGTAATCCTGGTGAGAGTTCCATACACTGGAACCATACTATCGTTGAGGTCTTACCAGAGACTTATATGTTCTCTCTTTTACATCCTTACTACAACCCCTAAATACTCTCATAACCATGCGCAGAGGTCTATACCCTTCATTTACAATCCCATTTATCTAATTACACCAATGAAGATCTTACCTTACATTAACACCTAGGTGCTTACAATGATCCCCGAAAGGAACTTTCACCCCATCAACGCAGTAATTAAAACTGAGAGGACTTTTCCTATTTATGATACTGACAACCTGACTTTTAACACCGTTTGTCATCATACCATCGCCCAATGCCCGTCTCACATTCAGCTAAATCCGCAATATTTAAGCAAACATGGGAGTGTGATGCGTTTGGAGAATGATTGTCAAGATAATATCTATACATTGGAACCACTGTTACTTATGCTGTATTCATTCAGTACTTCAAAATAATGGTAATATTTACTATTTCAGTTAATAATAATTAAATTTGGCTATTGCTAACCTTGTGTAGCCCTTGTAATGCAGACGCTGCGTCAAGAATGGGCGGCATCTGAAGTGACTGGGAGCTGCGTTATTATATTGGAGGATAGTGTTGTGCATCGTGTGAGTGCAGGGACGTTAGGGACAGTACAAATACCTTTTCCTCGAGCCAGGGAAATTAACATTTAATATTAAAATCTCCGACCCGGTCGGGAATCGAATCCGGGATCCTATGAACCGAAGGCGAATACGATGACAGTTCAGCCAAGAAGCTGGACACTACTTCAGTTCATTCTCTTATTTAATCCTTCGGCTTAATACGCGGCAGTCAGTGTAATGGTAATTCTGTAACATAGTATGACTACAGTAAGTCAGTAGAAGCAGAGTGGGTCTCGGCCCATAAGTGACCACGGTTGGTCCGTGGTCCAACAGCTCTGCACTCTGACCAGTCTACCGAGCAGAGAAGTGACGGCGGCTCTACCATAGCTCTACGGCTCTTCATTCGGGAGACTGAACAGGGCTGGATCTCACGGTTGGCCCCAACTGTCGGCTGTCCTGAGAATCTTTCCTGTGGTTTTCCATTCTCCTGCACTAAGGCGAATGCCGGGACAGTTCCTAGTATAGGCCACGTCCGCCAACCCCAATACCTTCTCCGAGCATCTCCTTCACCGTAACAAATCTTCCGGCCTGAGAGACGGCGTCACCGTCTAAGAGGCCCGCCTCCCCCTTCAGGGGAGCAATGAAAACATTTTAGTAGCAGTAGTAGTACTACGGTCCGCCTCTGTGGTGTAGTGGTTAGCGTGATTAGCTGCCACCCCCGGAGGCCCGGGTTCGATTCCCGGCTCTGCCACGAAATTTGAAAAGTGGTACGAGGGCTGGAACGGGGTCCACTCAGCCTCGGGAGGTCAAGTGAGTAGAGGTGGGTTCGATTCCCACCTCAGTCATCCTGGAAGTGGTTTTCCGTGGTTTCCCACTTCTCCTCCAGGCGAATGCCGGGATGGTTCCTAACTTAAGTCCACGGCCGCTTCCTCCCTCTTCCTTGCCTATCCCTTCCAATCTTCCCATCCCTCCACAAGGCCCCTGTTCAGCATAGCAGGTGAGGCCGCCTGGGTGAGGTACTGGTCATACTCCCCAGTTGTATCCCCCGACCAAGAGTCTGAAGCTCCAGGACACTGCCCTTGAGGCGGTAGAGGTGGGATCCCTCGCTAAGTCCGAGGGAAAAACCGAACCTGGAGGGTAAACAGATGATGATGATGATGATGATGATGAATAGTACTACGACTAATTCCACAGTAGTCCGTGAACTCATTGCCAAGAACACCACCAATAATACGACTTGAAAGTAGTAATAAATTTTGCAGAAGTTCTCACATTAAAGAGACGGGCTAAGTACTGAAGATTTTAGATGCTACCACCAAAGCGATCTACTACACAATATACAACATTTACCATCAGAATAAATGACATTTAGAGGACATAGTAAGCCGAAGAGGACATATCTTCACAGTGGGGTAAAGCCATAAAGTCATACATCAATTCCTGCAGAATCATGCGTACAACGAATTTAGTGGTGCCTCCCCTACAATTAGTTAGTTATTCCGTTTGAATTTCACTATACTGCATAGTATCACGCTACATCACCATTATGGATGTAGAAACGATAGTCAGGAGAACTGAAGAAAATACTCTTCAAAACGAAATGGAAACTAATTCACAGATACAGCGAGCGTCAGTTTTAGTAATAAATTATTTTATTGGTTTGACATCCCACTGTCTACTTTCACGGTTTTCGGAGACGGCGTGGTGCACCGGAATTTTGTCCATCAGGAGTTCCATTACATGTCAGTAAATCTGTTGACACGAGAGTGGTATATTTGAGCATTTTTAAATCCTTCCGGTCTAAGCCAGGATCAAACCCATCAACATGGACTCAGAAGACCAGCTCTATAACATATCGGTCACACAGTCCGGTCGATAGGTTATATAAGGCAAGTTTTCAAGTTAATCTGGATATTCCAGTATGTATGGTGATTTTTAGAAGGAATGGATTAGATTTCAATCAATATGCTAAAATCCCTATCAAGCAGATACATTGATAGGGCATTGGCTGCAAGTACTTGGGTTGGATAGTCTCGAGTGTAGCATTGGTAATCTGGACGGGAAGAAGATAAGGAGAAAGGAACTCATCACCTTCCCGCACCGTAACTCCAGCTCTGGATACGTGCCCAGTGACTCTCATTTCCACAAGTCATGTCTCACATTTACTTGTAAAGTTAAATGATCTATTAGCAGTCTATACTGACACATTATAGGCACATCGAAGAGAGGTCCTGTTGGCACCAACCCAACCCAGACATGGGAAAATTCCCATATAAGTTTCCATATTGAACGAGGGTTTCTTCAGATTGCATTACTTGTACAGAAAATTATGTTCATATTTCCGAAATAAAAAGATCAGGCTCCGTGACTGGATATAATTATAAAAACATTGTTTAAAATAACCATAATATGAAGTTTTTAAATGCTTGTTCCGGAATGAGTAGTGAAAATAGATTTTCATAACTTACTTCAGCACGATTTACCTGTCTATTGTAGGACATAATTATTAAAATTGTAATATTAATGCTTCTTTTTCTTCTCCCTCTTAGTGCTGTTGTTTTCTAGGAACGAAGGTCTCTTTCCGACCTTCTTTCGACCTTTTACTGCATCTTCTAATAACCACTGGAAATTTAAATAAATTTTATGGGATCATGTGAGTCGAATGTAGGAGGATATATAACCTGGGGAAATAAACACTCAGACTTGGAAGATAAGCAAAGCAGAGGGAAACCAAGAAGACGTCGTTTAGATTCAGCTTTTAATGATATACAGGTAGAAAATGTAGAACTTAACGAGGGCGCTGAGCTAGTTCCAAATCGAGGATTCTGGAGGCGTTTTGTTAATTCACTGAGGTTTGTATTCTGAATGAAGACGTGTGAATGTGTGTGTGACGGCCCTGTGGTTTACGGGTAGCGTGCCTTCCTCGTATCAAGGCCAGACCAGCAATTTTAATTCTGGTCTGATGGATGGAACGAAATTCAGCCTCGTGAGACCAGTTGAGGTGCTGCCTAATTTGAGGGGCAACAGACTTTCTCAAGAAAGCCTAACAGTATCTCTGAGGATGTCGTTACGCTGACCACATGCCACTCCAATATATGCAGGGAATCTGATTGGACAGCAAGGTGCGAATGGGCTGTTGCGTCAGGGTTCGTTTTGTGTTTATGTGTGTATGGTTGCTTAAAGAAAAGCGCATGGTATTGTATGTTCCTCGTATTTAATAGATTTGAATTTAATTATTACCAAAATAAGACTGTGTTTCTTCCCTGTGGGTGGTCCGCGCCATCATCGCTCTGTCGTGACAGGTTACTAGAAGTGGGAATCCCCAGGATCCTTCAACTTGGGAGTGTGGGTGGCAACCAAAACCCATACCCAAACTCCATGGGGCAAGAGCTCCGAACGGCCATGGCCTACCAAGCGACTGCTGCTCAGCCCGAAGGCTTGCAGATTACACGGTGTCGTGTGGTCAATACGACGAATCCTTTCGGCCGTTATTCTTGGCTTCCTAGACCACGGCCGCCTTCTCACCATCAGATAGCTCACGTAGGCAAAGTGTTCCTCGAACCAGCTCTCAGATCCAGGTAAAACACCCTGACCTGGCCGGGAATCGTACTCGGGGGATCCAGGTAAGAGGCAGGCACACTACCCCCTATACCGCGGGGCTGTCAGTCGAGTGTGGCATTGTTTACGATTACTTGCACCTACCATCTCATTTTCATTTTTCCTATCCAAACTCCCTTGGCCAACGCTTCTCCTTTCGACCCTAGCGCAAATACGTTTGTGAAACCTAAGGGATCTCTCATGATTACGTCCTTTGTGGCCCTTGATTTTCGTTATTCGTCTACGTGTCGAAACTCATATATTTCCCCTCTGATTTATGTTAGAATGGATTGTAGCTTTGTTACTCAACCCCTAAAACACGGATAAACACTATAGTAAACGTAAATATGTATTGTTTCATCCTATAGTATTAACCTCTGTGATTTCCGACTCGTTAGCTGAATAGTCAGCGTACTAGCCTTCGGTTCAGAGGGTCCCGGGTTCGATTCCCGGTCGGGTCGGGGATTTTAACCTTCATTGGTTAATTCCAATGGCCCCGGGTCTGGGTGTTTGTGCTGTCCCCAACATCCCTGCAACTCACACACCACACATAACACTATCCGTCACAACAATAACACGCCGTTACCTATATATGGCAGATGCCACCCACCCTCATCGGAGGGTCTGCCTTACAAGGGCTGCACTCGGCTAGAAATAGCCACACGAAATTATTATAACCTCTGTGATTCAGTGGTAGAATTTCGGTCTGCAGACTCTAAGAATCGTGGGTGAAAAGCGGGTAGAGGAATTCCAATTTCTTGAATTGCGTGAAAATATGCATGTCCATGCTGTACGCGATGTCGGTATGTAAAAGTTTACTGGTGACACACTTTGTGTTAACCAGAAGAAATTAATTAAATTTCAGCCATACATCACTCAGCAAAGATCCGTTTCTCTACCATCTGGTAGAACAGAGTTTGCAAGTATAAATTATTTCGCGATCAAGGATTCAGAAAATCTCATCAATTGAATTCACTGTTTATTGAAATGCTATAACACAGTAGCTACAAAAGTAGATTTATTTACAGAAACAGACACTGTAATTAATAAACAATTAAAGGTCTATGCTTAAAGTTTATAAAATCAGATGTTATCTGGTCCGCCTCTGTGGTGTAGTGGTTAGTGGGATTACCTCCAACCCCCCGGATGCCAGGGTTCGATTCCCGGTTCTGCCATGGAACTTGAAAAGAGGACTGGAACGGAGTCCACTCAGCGTCGGGAGATCAACTGAGTAGAGGGTTTTCGATTTCCACGTCAGCCATCCTCTAAGTGGTTTTCCGTGGTTTCCCACTTCTCCTCTAGGCAAATGCCGGGATGGTACCTGACTTAAGGCTACGGCCGCTTTCTTTCCTCGTCCTTGTTTCTCTCTTCCAATCTTTCCATCCTCCCCACAAGGCCCCTGTTCAGCATAGAAAGTGTGGCCGCCTGGGCGAGGTACTGGTACTGATCCCCAGTTGTATACCCGACCCAAAGTCTCACGCTCCAGGACACTGCCCTTGAGGCGGTAGAAGTGGGATCTCTCGTTGAGTCCGTGGGAAAAGCCAGTCCTGGACGGCAAACGGGTTAAGAAAGGTATGTGTTATCAGTCTGTTTATCATTGTCTATAATTCGTTAAACGCCTAGAGGCCTTGCAAATGAGAAATTTATTTCCAAATAGTATCAAATCCAAAAGTAACATTTTGCAGGAGAGAGGGAAAACACTCTCAGTGTGTAAACTTTGAACTGAAAATTCATTTTAGCACTTGTCTTATGTTCATATGGAATGACTGCATTATTATAAAAGTATTTCTGTTAAAATGCCGGCCCTGCAGTCTACGGTTAGAGTGCATGCCTCTCATCCGGAGGCACCCGGTTCGATTCTCGGCGAGGACAGGGATTTTACGTAGATCTGAGGGTTGCTTCGCGGTCCACTCAGCCTATGTGATTAGAATTAAGGAGCTACCTGACGGAGAAATGGCGACATCGGTCTATAAAACCACGAATAACGGCCGAGAGGATTCGTCGCACAGACCATGTGTCACCTCATAATCTGCAGGCCTTTGGGCTGAGCAGCGGTCGCTTGGTAGGCCATGGCCCGTCAGAGCTTTTGTATCATGGATTTTTTTTCTGATAAAACGTTTACAGTTTAAGAAAAATCAAGGAAGAGAAGATCGATTTGGTACTTTTTGGCACAGAACTCGAAATACTTCCAATTGAAAGTCATAAATTTCACTACAATCATTAAAAAACTGACTGTATTTAAATATAAAATGGTCGAAACTAAGTTATTTACAGTGAAGGCACACATTGGTTAAATCATATTAAATAAAATCAACGAACACAACAATATAAATTAAACAAGTTCCGTTGTTATCGGTCACGTGCCCAGGAAATGGCTTCTCATTGGCTGAATGGATACGTCATGTATTGGCCAATTCATCCCGTGGGATTTGAGCGAGATTTTTAACGCTCTGTTTTACATGCATTTGTACCGTTTTGAAGTTTTCTTTCTCTTTCGTATTATGGAGCTTCTTACAAACGCATGTCTTGCATCATAACCTCAATTTTATTTTACTTTGGAAACAAGTTCCTCAATGTTTGCCCATCGTAGAACGCTGAAGATTTCATGGGTTACTCGGCTAACAAATGAAGAAGTGCTGAACATGGCAAGAGCTAACAGAGAACTCATTACTAATGACAAATGCAGAAAAGTATCTTACGTAGACCACTTACGAAGGAATGACAACTACCAGATCTTAGAGAGGCTATTAAGAGGCAAAATTGAGGGTTGAAAAGGTGTTGGAGGAATGAGACCATCATAGATAGGAATCATCGAAAAGCGAACCGGAATTTCTAGCACCGAAGCGCTATTCCGACTGTCAGCAGATCGCAACACAAGAAGGAGAAGAAGAAGAAGCGTATTAATGTTGTTTTCATTTACGAATTGTTTGTTTTATTTCATTTATACTTGGGCCTTATGTAAAATATTGTATCTGTTTTAGATCATCATTGAATTGTTTTATTTCTATCACATTTTTATTCTTCTCCTTTGTTATTAACTTATATTAAATTTTACATGTTTTTTACAAGTACTGATGTGTTGAGGAAGCACTGTACTGGGACTAATGCCTGTGGACTTTCAAAGAGACAGATAAATAAATAAATAAATAAATAAATAAATAAATAAATAAATAAATAAATAAATAAATAATACAACGGAACGTCAAAACTCTCTCGCAAGTGACGTAACCCCAAATGCATTCACAAACTTACTGTTGTTTTTATTTAATTGTTGGTTTAGTTCAGTCCTACTTTTATTTCATTTATATAATATGGAAAATCTTGTGCCTATTTTACATTTTTCCCATCACGTTCGTATCCGTATTATTAATTTTCAATTTATATTTATTTCGACATGTCTCATAGAAGAATTGCTGTGTTTAGGCGGTACTGTATTGTCCCCAATGCATGTGGACTTCCAAATAAGGAAATAAATTAAAAATTAATTAATTTATAAATGAAACTTAAGAACTGGTACGTAAACAGCTGATGTGGCGTCAAATCAAAATGTTAGCACACGGTAGCTGTGGGCCAGAAAATTAAAATCAACCTCAAATCTCAGGCATACAATGCAGAAACCCTTAACAGAAAGAACACTTTACCGGACCAAGGATGGCTGATAGTAAGCAAGTGACATAACTCCTTAAAGCATCCACACACTGTTCAACTCTCTCTCTCTCTTCCTTGCAGGAAGACGAGCTCATTTGAATTCCATAAAGGTGCTACTCCAGTTCTTTGTGGAAAGATTTACGGTCCGGGTGTATTAAGTAAACAAACCTAACCATAACAATGCTGACATTGCGACATTGAAAAAATAGGAACCACGCGTCGAATTTGTTTAATTAATATTTTACATAACTTTTATTAGTCACGCATAATGAAACCTGAGGAATTCTAACGTTCTCATTACAAAATCTGTTCAGTTTCCAATTTCTCTTATCTATTCCACGCTGTCCCTCTCCTACTGGGCAGCCTTGCCATTGGCTTCACGGTTATTCGAGAGTGGAAGGAGGGAACGGGCCGCCTTGGCCTTACGTAACAATGTTATGGAGTAAAAGCAATACTAACCAACTTCCTCCCTCCCTCTACCGTTGTCTTGAACCATTTTAAATCTAAATCACCAAGAAAAATTTAAGTGTCTACAGTAAAAAAAGAAATAGGAGCAATGAATTGTCATGTTACTTTCCCTAGGCCAGTGCCAGTGTGTATATAACGTGCAGACGTCCGGTGCATTGTCAGTCACATCTCAGCCTCCTACAGCAGCAGTAGCAACAGCTCTGTCAACAACATGCAGTCCTTTACCGTAAGTCATGTGTCATTCTTCAACAGTACGTTTCGGCTTTGTAGCGAAAAATGTTGCACATTAAGAGATACCTAAAAAGTTCCCGCTTAAAAATGACTTTTCGTTGATTTTTTATTTAAAAATACATATTTGGATCACAGAATGAGCTGGCGGCACGGTATGGCCCATGTAGTTGTTAACTTGCAATCAACAAGCTTCTTTTTTACAAGTTGTTCTTTACCTCGCACCGTCACAGATAGGTATTTTGGCGACAAAGGGACAGGAAAGGGCTAGGAGTGAGAAGGAAGCGGCCATGGCCTTGGTTAAGGTACAGCCTTAGCATTTGCCTGGTGTAAAAATGGGAAACCACGGAAAAACATCTTCAGGGCTGCCGACAGTGGAGTTTGAACCCACTATCTCCCGAATACTGGATATTGGCCGCACTTAAGCAACTGCAGCTATAGAGCTCGGTAACTTGCAATCAAGAGATGGTAGGTTTGAACTCTACCATCGACAGCCCAGAAAATCACTCACTCCAGTATGAATACCTGTTGGCGAGCCGGGAATTGAACCTGGGACATCTGGGTGTAAGACAAACTCGTTACCGCTATACCCGAGGTGAAATATTTCTCTTTGAGAAGATTCTCACAAACACTAATCTTTGTCTTTCGTATCCAATGTATAAAGGATTTACATGCCTATATACCTAAATTAATAGGGCATCACAGAATATCACATTATGAACTATCTAAGCAATAGTCAAGAGTGACGGAGAGGCAAAAATCAGTATACATGTCCCTCTGTATAGTACTTCAGAATTTTCAAGGCTAGAATTCAAATAACACATCGTTCACACATAAAAAAATCTTCACAATCTGCACAGCGATATGCCACGTAAAATATGACTAATCGTGGGTATTAGTGAAAAAAACGTCGAAGCTATCTCTCTTGCTACAAATATATTCAAATGAGGTTTACATTAAGTCAACTCCGAGCCACATGGTAAGCTACCCGCAAAGCAAGCACCATGTACAGTAGTTCGGAACCAACCGGTTGATAGAGGCGTAAACGGACAGGGAGTGCGGAGGCCGGTGCTGATTCCAAGACAAATAGTAATTACAGTTTATGTTCACTTTAGAATACAGTAAAGAAGTAATAATTTACAAGATTTTACTTTTAAGTACATTGCTTTCCTGTTTGCGATTATTTCACCGAAATCTAAGTTTATATTAGTTAAAACTGTTTTCAATTGCGCCAACAGATGTTCGTCAGTCCAACGGAAATTTTATTTTGACCTGGCATGTTTTATTTGTGAACAAGGTTCCTCACACAACTGAGCAAAAGCAAGCATATGCAAAACTTTAGCAGGAAATCATTTGAAATACTTAGCAACTGAACAGTGTTTCAATACATCAACTTTACTGTAACATTGATGTTTAAAAAAGTATGATTTTGCATCTGCCAATCAAGTCTCACATTTTCAGTTTGGACGTGCATAGAATTTACAAAACATTTTCAAATCATTTTCATCATCTCCCATGGGAACGAAGAAAAACTTTTCTTGATATTGATCATGAAATACTTGTTTATACTCTGATTTTGTTGGCACTGAATATGCCAGAACGAGTTTCCAAGTGGACCGAGCTTGCTGTCCACCACAAACTCGCATTAAGGTTTACAATAGTAAAGAGTGTCGGACGAATGAATACTGACCTTCCACAGTGACATCTCTTGTAGATTGTGAGAAGGTCAAGAACCATATGTGTTTCGTGAACCAATACATTCCCATGTAAGCATTATGTGAGCGGTTTAAAAGGAGTTTTATACAAAATTTTCATTTATTTTCCGTGGTTTATTTGCTTGTTTTATAAATTTTACATTGGACTGTTAGACAAAAGCAACTATACATGTATCTGCTTCCCAGATTATGACATGTATTTCGCTTGCAGATGTGATACGTTTTATTAAATCAATTAGCTGTATGTCAACAAACTTGGGAGCTGTACTCACCCACACTTAACACTTGTGTTCATTGTTTCATGCATGCCTACAAACGACTTCACAGCAAGTGGATATACCAGTGAATGTGGTTTTCCAATCTTCTTAGAATGAAGACTTCACCTACAATACTTCCTTTGCAAAGTTACAAGTTTTGACATATTTGATCTACTACACTTGGAGTAGTACATTTAGCAGATAGATTCAGAAGCTTTTGCTAAGAGTAAGAGGCATTCACATTATTGTAGTTTTAAAGGCATACGAAGAAATTACTTTTGAATCATTCACGTGTAACGAAGTTGATCAGTTGCTCGGTCATCAGCAGGGAGTGGTGTCCCATCCACTAACAATTTTGCGTATCCTTTAACTTTTCTAAAGCAGTCTGTAACTTCAGTTCAGAGAGAGCATTTCCAAATACAGAACGAGTTTCAAGAGGCTATACGAATTCCGTGAAATACTTAAATGGTACAGTGCGGGAAACTAAATTTTATGAGTTATCTTAACATGACTGCAATCGAAACCGTTATTATCATGACGTTTTTAATAATCATCCATACTTATTTATCCTAATTATGTGAGCATATCCACACGTATTTATCATAATTTTGTGTATATGAGTTTCGCACGACAGATGGAGATCCTGAGCATTTTGAACAAGCTCCTTATCCTGTGAAACTAATTTTGAGGGTTAACCCGTTTTTCCGGACATGCCTTAAATTAAAATATTTGAGTTAAGTTCTGCTATTTGTTGTCGGATACGAGATGTACCTTTCTTGATGTTGGACTGTCCTTCAGTGATCATATTAATTTAAATACAAAGGGTGAAATTTCTTGTGTTGCTGGATACTCCATGTGTAATGTCCAGAATGGGCTAAACCACTGCTGCAATACACGTGTCTTCTAGTGACAGTAGCGGAAGTAATGCATAAGCATGGTAATTAACACAGTAAAATGTTCTAAATGGGAAAGTATATTCATGAGTGACACTTGTAATATTACATAATACATATATATTGTAGTTTTATATAACATGATATCTTACAAGGATAATATGCTTATAATCTACTAATATTTAAAATCTAATAAGTAGTTAACCATATCAATATTGCGGTGCGTGAGCAGTGTTTACATTGGCACTCGATACTGAGAACATAAACATTAACAGAAACTATAAAAACTAAAAACTAACTAACCCCATGGCACTACAATCCTGAAGGGCCTTGAGCTACCAAGCGAGCGCTGCTCAGCCCGAAGGCCTGCAGATTACGAGGCGTCGTGTGGTCAGCACGACGAATCCTCTCGGTCGTTATTCTTGGCATTCTAGACCGGGGCCGCTATTTTACCATCGGATAGCTCCTCAATTCTAATCACGTAGGATTAGTGGACCTCAAATAAGCCCTCAGATCCAGATCCAGATCCCTGACATGGCCGGGAATAGAATCCAGAGCGTCCTGGTATGAGGCAGGCACGCTACCCCTACACCACGGGGTCGGCTAAACAGAACCAATGGCGGTTGTTAAAGAAATGTGGATATTTTTTTTTTGCTAGGGGCTTTACGTCGCACCGACACAGATAGGTCTTACGGCGACGGTGGGATAGGAAAGGCCTAGGAGTTGGAAAGAAGCGGCCGTGGCCTTAATTAAGGTACAGCCCCAGCATTTGCCTGGTGTGAAAATGGGAAACCACGGGAAACCATCTTCAGGGCTGCCGATAGTGGGATTCGAACCTACTATCTCCCGGATGCAAGCTCACAGCCGCGCGCCTCTACGGACACGGCCAACTCGCCCGGTAAATGTGGAAATTAGCACATTGCGATTGTTGGAAGATGTATAATGCTCATTTTATTTTTTACTATTTTTATTGTCTGGTTTCGGACTTATTAAAAAGTATGTAATACGTTAACTTATATTTTTTCCAGCTTTACTCAGAAAACTCAACTTTCCTCCATTTGAAAAATGAATGGGTTAACCCGTTTATCGGGGCATGTCTTAAATTTCCCTGGATTAAATCACACACACGTATTTATAGAGTGGATGATGGTTGAATCTCCTTGCAGGGGATTTGGACTTAGCAACGTTGGGTGGTGACCATGAGTGTCACTCTCTCAGTTATCAACTTTCATAACCGACTTCCTTTAGTCAACTATTGTTCTCCTCCTACTTCAGCGCTATTAAAATGCGAGGTCTAAGACATCCTTCAAATTCACGCTTTTAGTAGACGTATGTAAACACCTTCATTCTTCGAAAGATCGGATTTCGTTTCTTTTTGCTGAAGTGGCACCAGCACAGATAGGTCTTATGGCGATGATGAGATAGGAAAGGGCTAAGAGTGCGAAGGAAGCGACCGTGGCCTAAATTAAAGTATAGCCTGGTGTAAAAATGGGAAACCACGGAAAACCATCTTCAGGGCTGCTGTCAGTGGGGGTCAAACCAACTGTCGCCCGAATGCAAGCTCACGGCTGTGCGCCCCTAACCTCACGGTCAACTCGCTCGTTACGGATATCTTTCATGTTCTACTTTTATTAGTATACGACCAGATAATAATGTCGAGTTTTATTCGCCCGTAAAGCAATAATCACCACTACCACTGCCACCGACTGTGGAATTTGAGTCCATTCACCTTTCAGATTCAAATCGCCTTCACTCAAACCTACCCATTAGTTATTCCAGTCAATTTGAATCCACAGACCAAGAAATCTGTAAAAAAAAAGCAAAGGGCGCTCGTTGTCTTTGCGGTACACAGGAGGTTTTCAGTTACTTCCTTGTCTGTATCCCGTCACAGTTCACTGTTTTTTACGAGTTCACATATTGCATTCACGTGATATTTTCACTTGCAGGATATAACAAAGCTACACAGTACAACAGCATATGCTATGAGAAAGTCAGAATTGAATGGTAACGTCATGGCTCAGTAGATGTCCTCCATACGCACGAAGTTCCCTATCATGTACCACTTCCTACGTACGTGAATCAGATGTTCATACGCGTAACGTTTTCACATACAGCAGACGTGTTCAGATACGTGAACAAGTCAGTGTAATTTTCACTCCGTTTTATTACCTCTCTGCTGCTATTACTCTTGCGACATTGCTCATAAAAACGCAAGACGCAATAAAAACTAACAATGATTGTAAAATGTACAAACACTTGAAAGGACTTCCAAGGGAGTATTTACCGTTTCCTTTCCGGCATATGTAATGTTATAATATATTTCATTAAATTCTATAGTTTGTCCCACAAGGAACTATACATGATTTCGTAAATATGTCGCCTGCTTCGAGATTTTCAGCTTTTAAAATGTTGGTTTCCCGTTTTGTTCAACAATTGCAGCCAGCCTCTATTTGTATGTTTTATACTTATTAATGAGATGAGTCATTTTATATTATATTTGCTAAATTTGCTAGTGATTATGGATTAGCATGACGAAATTAACCAGAGGACTTAAGCAAACGTGGCTAAAATCCCTATCCCAGGGGAGGATCGAACCGGGAGGGCCCTTTGAACCGAAATACATAGCAGGACCATTCATCTACTGAGTCGGATATATCCTATATCTACCACTCATCTACTGAGTCGGACATTGCTATACCTACAATTCGTCTACTGAGTCGGATATATGCTATATCTACCATCCATCTACTGAGACGGACATATGCTATATCTACCATTCATCTACTGAGTCGGAAATACGTTATGTCTACCATTCATCTACTGAATCGGACATACATCTACTGAGTCGGACATATGCTATATCTACCATTCATCTACTGAGTCGGACATATGCTACATCTACTGAGTCGGACATATGCTATATCTACCATTCATCTACTGAGTCGGACATATGCTACATTTACCATTCATCTACTGAGTCGGACATATGCTATATCTACCATTCACCTACTGAGTCGGACATATGCTACATCTACCATTCATCTACTGAGTCGGACATATGCTATATCTACCATTCATCTACTGAGTCGGAAATACGTTATGTCTACCATTCATCTACTGAGTCGGACATATGCTACATCTACCATTCATCTACTGAGTCGGACATATGCTACATCTACCATCATCTACTGAGTCGGACACATGCTATATCTACCATTCATCTACTGAGTCGGACATATGCTACATCTACCATTCATCTACTGAGTCGGATATATGCTATATCTACCATTCATCTACTGAGTCGGAAATACGTTATGTCTACCATTCATCTACTGAGTCGGAAATACGTTATGTCTACCATTCATCTACTGAATCGGACATTCATCTACTGAGTCGGACATATGCTACATCTACCATTCATCTACTGAGTCGGACATATGCTACATCTACCATCATCTACTGAGTCGGACACATGCTATATCTACCATTTATCTACTCAGTCGGACATATGCTGTATCTTTCCTTCAGTTAAAAATCATATTTTATCATTATTTACAATATGACTATCTGGAATCAGGCATTTTGATACGTTTGAAAAATAATCAGTCATATTTTAGAATAGATATTTGGTAAAATGACAGGTGATCTGATAAATAACTGAATATTAAGAATAATGTCTGCGACATGACTGTGTATCAGGGTTAACTATATCGCTGGTGTTGCTTGTGTTGCAGGTAGTATTCGCCGCCGTCCTGGTCGCCTGCGCTCATGCTGGATACCTCGCTGCCCCACACGCACCGGTAGCCCATGTAGCTGCTGCACCCGTTGCCCACGTCGCTGCTCCCGTTGCCGTTGACTACTACGTAAGTATTCTGCTGATATGTAGAAATATCTTTATTTAAAATATGTTTTACGTCGCCCCGACACAGATAGGTATTGTGGCAACGATGAGAGAGGAAAGGGCTAAGAGTGGGAAGGAAGCGACCGTGCCCTTAATTAAAGTACAGCCCCATCATTTGCCTGGTGCGAAAATGGGAAACCACGGTAATCTATACTAATAATTGATATCGTTGTGTATAGATCTATGAAGGTAGGCGAAATAATGAAAATAAACATGAATTGGTGAGGAACTTGTTAACAGCCCAGAATTGTAAAACTTAGTACTACAAAACCAGATATTCCCGCAATCTCTAAGAAACTGGAAAAAACGAAGACACTGCAGAGTAAATTGGGATACTGGGCCTTAGAAGCAAAGCAGCAAGTACATAAGTGTGAGCATTTCTCTCAGTTGTTAGGAAACGCCTCCTTCCTAAATGATGTTTCACACTTACAAAGATCTTAGCTTAAATATAAGATTAAATTTTGACATCAAACTCAGAGAGGGAAAAACCAAGAAATTAAATTTATACTGAAAAAATTGAAGTCAAAATATAGTGATTTATAACGATAGATATAAAAATGAAAATAAACATAAATTGATGGAACACTTCTAGGTGTGATACGTACAAAATAGCTAGAAAAATTGAAAATTCCAAAAATTCTCCTAGAAGACTAAGCTGCGGGGTAGAGATGTATTGGAGCTTGGAAGCGAAACAGCTTTAAATAGCCTACACATCCTAAGCATTACTTTACTCGGTGGGAGCTTGTCTGCAAAGGTACAAGCTCTTATGAGAAAACCACGTGAATTTGACATTTAAAGTAATACAGAAATTAAATCAATCTTCAGAATTAGTTTATATACCCATCTTACTGAATGTATTTTGAGGATTTTAATTTGAGAATGACATGAATCAGGTTCACCACTTTATAACTATTGTTATCTAACACGGTGCGTTCCATTGGAATATATATATGAACTTTCTTCTTGTAACGCTCTTCCATCTGTATATTTAGAGAAGCTCCTGGGTATCGTTAGAATTCATAAGGTGGTCAACTCGTACAAGAGACAGTAGAACTTTATCCATTCTAATAACATAGGTAGTAAACAGTTATAAGATTGGCAAACGCATAACGCGTGGACTTGTTCAATACAACTGACACTGGTTGGTATAATTCTGTTGAACATAGTACTACATAGAATTACTTACCAGCAGATGAGGCATAACAGTACGTCGAAGAATTTTACTGCGGTATCCATAGTATTTTTGAAATATGAGATCTGGAAGAAGAAAAAATCGGTCTCTCATTAAATTTGACTCATGATACAAATAATAATAATAATAATAATAATAATAATAATAATAATAATAATAATATAGGCTAAAGTGGCCAAATGCAAGTCTTCGAAATTCATGTCAACTGAAAGGCTTGCGTGTTCTTACCAGTGGTAACAAAAGAAGAGTTAATTTTTAAACTTAAGAATGAACCGATATGTTCCTACCGAGGATAAAATTTGTTTTTCAGTACAACATCGCTTATAACTCGCTGTCCATTTAAATTTATAATAATATGGTCCACAGAAGAGCTCAAGGAATGTAACAAATTTACATTATATAGCACGCGATCAAACTAATACCTCAGCTGTTAGTTTTTCTCTCAGATGGCAGAGTTTCAATCTCCGTAAAGTCTAGGGTTGAATTTTTACCAAAAATCAAAACAAAAAACAAAATGAGCCAAGGTAACTTCAGCAAAACCAGAAATAAATAGATTAAATTGATGAGATATTTTGTCTTTCATATATACTACTGGACGCATCGATCTTCTTAATAACTCCTATGAATGAGGAGGAGGAGGAGGAGGAGTTAAGTGTAATCATAAAACTTACGCTCAGTGTCTTACATTTCTCTTAATATTTGCTCAGATAAAATATCCAGGTTTATATGGTAAATGTTTGGCGTACATAATGGAATTAGTATTCTATTTGAGAAAAGTATCAAATAACTCCTAATAATAATAACTCTTTCTCAATCACACCATTTATTTGGTTCACACTGTTACCTTTGTCTACAATGTTTAATTCCACCACCATGTTAATGGAAATATGAACTAAAATATTACCCTAAGGTAAACTATCCTATAAAACTATTTTTGAATGCCAACAATTCACTGAGTTTCAGGAACGGATGCCAGATATTTAAGAGGGAAATAAAGGAGAAGTGTGACCTTACTCTCCCCTTGTGTAATGAATTTGCCAAAATTTCCCTGAGAGACACTTTAAAATAAGACAATTCTAATAGCTTAAAGTTATTTCACGTCGCTCGCTCATCAATATTGGAAAATTCTCTCTTACACCCTGTACACTTGGCTTCAAAGGAATTCAAACCAAGCATATATTTACTTCACACTTCTCTGTAAACATACACACGTATACAGTTTCTTTGTTATACGTGGAGGATAATGACTTCGCCTCCATATTATCTCAAACAATAACGTCGATTCCGGCAAACGAAAAGACGAATAATCATTGTTATAATACAAGAAATCAAATTCATTCTCATTTTTGGCAGTAATATCTCTCTATAATTTATGCTGGTTCTAGCATGTTCCTCCTGCGTTGTCCAGTCACAATGGCATAAGAACGAAAATCTTTAAGATCAAGGCTTATTATGGTATGTCACTATTTGTATTTTCATGTCTCTACACTCGGAGAAATATCCTCCTAAATGAAATAAGTAAAGAAATTTAAATAATTGTTTTAGCTGGCCCATATATCGGATTTTGGCCGCCCTGTGTATGGTCAATGCAGTATTCTGGCAATCCTACTTTCTGGCATGGATGATTGAGTGTTTTGTGGATGTCATTAAGTTCATTCATTGTAATCGAATTCTTGTCCAGTACATGTCTCAACAGAGCACCAAAGAGCTGAATGCCTCTCTCTTTCGTGTCTCCTCTGTTCTAGTATAATCATTTAACGCATCATGCAAATTGTCTAGAGGGCGGTTAAATGTTAATCTCTTTCATCCGAGAATAATGAATACTGTAAGGCAAGATATCCTATTACTTCACTATAGTTCTTCTTACTCCTAACCTGGTATAATAGTATCAGTTCTGTTCTCTTTGCAGGCTTACCCCAAGTACGCCTTTGACTACGGTGTCCAGGATGCCCACACCGGAGACCACAAGCACCAATGGGAGCACCGTGACGGAGATGTAGTGAAGGGATCCTACAGCCTTGCCGAGCCTGACGGTACTGTCAGGATCGTAGAGTACACCGCTGATGACCACAATGGATTCAACGCCGTCGTCAAGAAGGTAAAACCGTCATCACTTCACTCTTCACTAAAATTTCAAATTACTAATCAAACAGTTTTGATCAGCTAATTACGTTGGGAGTTTAGTAAATATCAAGAGCACTGGAGAAAAGGGTAGGTGATTTTGCAAACAAAAGAACAAAGGATCATAAAATTATAAACTGTTATGACGTCCAGCGTTTAGTCTGCAAGCCTTGGTCAGTTGATAAAGGGCCTTGAAAATCACCTACTCGCAACTATTTATTTCGAATTATTTAAGAAATATAAAGTGCTATGAGTCAAACAAGCACTTAATAAAAAAGTACTAAATCCGGTAAGAATACTTCAGGGGCAATTTATCGGGACAAATCAAACAAAATCAAAGAAACAATTATAAAAGGTCATCCGGGTCTTAATTATGTACTGTGGAGAAATTTTGAATTCTCGTAGAGAAGTTTAAATTCTTCTTAGCATCATAGATTACATATATTAACAAAGAATTTTTCTGTATCACCTTTTAAAGAATACTGAAAGTTATGGGTAATCTTTCTTAATTCCAAACTGAATAGTATCGCTGGTTGTATATTTAAATATCCAGCATCAACGAAAGAATACGATTGTTTGTTGCATAAGCTTGAACACCAAACTTGAAGCTGAAATGTTATTGTTGCCATTTAGAACTGATGATTAACCTGTAGAACTAGGACACTTACCATTACATTATTTAAGGAAGGTACATTTCAAAGAATTCCCTAATAGATGTTTTCAAGAAGCCTATACGGAAGTGGAAGTGGAAAAATGGTCCTTCCGAGGAAGTTTGTAATATACTACGTTCTGTGCAAATTCTTCCACAGAAGAAACATATAGTTATCAAAGAAAAGAATCTTGTAAGAACTGTCAAACTCCATGACATTTATTTGCGAAATGTCGTTCAGTGAAATAACGTAATAATTATTAATATAAGAGAAATTTCTTCCTAAAACGCATGAAATAAAAGTATTATTTTACTTTTTAAAATGTGATCCTCTCTATATATAAATATAATTACAACATATATTTCCACAACATATGTACCGTCTATATTTTCACGAAATATTTACCAGATTTACTGCAAAATTAGATCAGAAATCAGGGTGAAATTATTCCCAAAACATGTCACGTTACTTAACAGTAAATGGAAGTAACGGCCACTATAATAATTGAAAACTAAGACATTGCAGTTAAAAAGTCTTTCCAGAAGAACATACTTTAAGGAAGTGTATGCATGTGGGCCTAGGATTATCAAAATTTAACTTCTAAACAATTAATATTTCGGTCACATTCCAAATTAACTTCAATTTAAATTTGCACAGCAACTACAAGGTTAAAGAAAAGTTTACGTGCTGTATTACCATTTACTAAATAATGTTTAGAATTTTCATAAGCTTAGTAATTATCTCTGTAACTTGTTTGGTCAAATTTCGCAGTTAATTTCTTGCAAATTTTAAATATTTTTACCACAATTTATAGAATATTTACATGATTATTTTGCTAAATGATACTTAATAATTAGATCAACAACACACCCTAGAATTTCTAAGATATTTATTCTGAAAGTATTTCCTTCTTAATCGTTATTTGCAATATCTTTTCAAATTTTTTGGATAACTGATTATTTAAAAAATTACTCGTGTCAAAGAAAGTGCCAACAGAATGTTGTTTATATAAATATCATACAGCATCACACAAAAATATC
Source organism: Anabrus simplex (assembly GCF_040414725.1). Classification (NCBI taxonomy): domain Eukaryota; kingdom Metazoa; phylum Arthropoda; class Insecta; order Orthoptera; family Tettigoniidae; genus Anabrus; species Anabrus simplex. Next base: position 636,062,527 of record NC_090265.1, on the reverse strand, counting down.
ACGCAAGTGTCTTGAATAATTTTTGAATTATTTTATAAACGCTATATCAAATTTAATATTATGGTAAATAAGCGAGAAACGTATAATACAGTAGGATGTGCACTGGCATTTAAAAACATTTGTAGTAGAGATACTATTATTTTCTTTGTATCAGGTTAAAGAGGAAATTGCAATGCATAATGAAAAACTAAATTTAAAAATGCAATTTTATAACCCGTAAATGTACTTCATGCAAAGACACGTTGACCTCACCCACTTGTTTCATACGTCTTCTCCCTGTTTCAGACCGGTCATGCTGTCCATCCTCAGCCAGTTATCGCCAAGGCCGTCGTGGCAGCACCTGTCGCTTACGGACATGAAGGTTACGGACACGCTGGCGCTCTCGGCCACCACGGCTAGACATCGAACTACTACTTCTCCACGTTTCAACCCACACGATCATGTCATCACGCTGTTTACTGACTTGTCTTTATTATATCTTCATCTCTCACTTTCGTTGATGGATTTAGTAAATACGTAATCATCTGACGTTGGTGACGAACCGTTCTCAAATTATTTTTTCATCATGTTTCCTAGCCTAGAAAGTAAAACGTATTTTCTTTTTATCTTCTGGAATGGTGCGGTACATTTGTCTCCAACATCAGATGGTTGAGAAACGTTATCACAGTATTAATTTATTGCTCTTTTGTAGAATATCAAGTTGCTTTATTTTCGTATTTATATTTTTGTATCGTTTCGCAAAAAATAAATATTCTGACTGAGTGCAAATACTCGTATTTGATTTACTGACAAATCTCAGAGAGGTAAAAAAAACACTTGAGAGATAATTCTCTTGATTCTTGAAGTATACATATGAATGACACATCTCGATAACGATGGTGCCGGGCCAGTGACCGTGCGGTTTGGGACACGAAACTGTCAGCTTGCGTTCGGGAGATAGTGGGTTCGAATCCCGCTGTCGGCAGCCCTGAAGATAACCTTCCGTTGATTCCAACTTCCACACCAGACAAATACTGGGACTGTACCTTAATCAAGGTCATTGTCAATTCCTTCTCACTCCTAGCCCTTTCCTATCCCATCATCGTCATAAAATATTTGTGTCGGTGCAAAGTAAAAAAAGAATGTGGAAGAAACAAAGCGATGGCAACTGAATACTACTTACATAATTGAAGATTTATTCGTATAAATTAGTAATTCAGAATCGTTTATTATTAATCTCTGTTGAGAATTATTAGTCTTAGTTTATTTCATCACAGAAAATTTACACAAGCTAGTTCAAATTTAGTTCGCGAGCTTGTCTCTGGATTCTAGTAACGTTTCAATGGAGACATCAACTATGTTACTTCTACAGTTTTCCTAACAATTTATTTACGGCATAACTTCATAATATCTTTAAGGCCCAATGCCCATATGAGGACAAATATATCTTAATCTTCGAATATCTTTTTTTTTTTTGCTACTTGCTTTACGTCGCACCGACACAGATATGTCTTATGGCGACGGTGGGATAGGAAAGGCCTAGGAAGTGGAAGGAAGCGGCCGTGGCCTTAATTAAGGTACAGCCCCAGCATTTGCCTGGTGTGAAAATGGGAAACCACGGAAAACCATCTTCTGGGCTGCCGACAGTGGGGCTCGAACCCACGATCTCCCGATTACTGGATACTGGCCGCACTTAAGCGACTGCAGCTATCGAGCTCGGTTCTTCGAATATCAATGTATTTTAAGTTTTCCAATAATTTTATTATAATGTGTTATCAAATAATACTTAAGTCCTCTGCCCCTTCTTGATCTGTTAACTTAGCTGATGATAAAGTAGAGACAATAATCTACCCAAATCCTGGTAAAAGGTATGTATTATATAAAAAAACGAGATACAACATATCACAATAGAATTACTGCTATGAACACACAGACCTTTTGTATGGCACTCGCGGTCCTAGAACTCTAGACAATCGGCATTCGTTGTCTGAGTTACTTACGGATGAAATACACAAAACGGGGGTTTTGTGAGTCTGTACTACATATAGTATGGGGTTTGACCCAGAATCTGCCGATCAAAAGGTTAACAACACACTTTCGACATAATTATGATTACCATTTTTCCCATATAAGTGGACGTTATAATAGAAATAGCACAAACATAAGGACCACCTATATGAACAAATTATACATCTGGATGCAGAAAAACAAAATACCACTATCGATTGTTATAATGACGTTATTAGAACTCCAGAAAGTAGTGTTATTTATGCCCAAACATCATCTTCTGGTCGAAGGAGGATATAACAATGCTAACATTAGGCATAATAAGAAAAAGGTTAAAAGGTCAAGAAAGATGATTCTTTAGCCCCGAGGTATAGGAGTAGTGTGTCTGCCTCTTACCTGTAGGACCTGAATTTGGTCCTCGGCCAGTCTATGCATTCTAACTGAGGACTGATATTTGAATCAGGTCCATTCAGAATCGTGAGACCACTTGAGAAGTTGCCTGATATAACTGCCAGCCGACCCCGTCACGAAAACCAAGTAATACGCCTGAGGATGTCATCAAGATGATCACGTGACATTCTAATTATTGCACGTCACCTTGGTGAGCAACAATCGTCTTGGCAAGGCAAGCTCCTTAATAGACAGTATGGGACATGGTTATCTTTTCTACATGATCAATATTTATCTCCCATTATACCTAGCAATCTACTTAAGATTTTTTCACAAAACTACAATTTCAGCCAGGCTGAGGAGCTCACACGGTTCAGGCGCCCGCTCGCTGACCCCAACTTGGCAGGTTCGATCCTGGCTCTGTCCGGTGGTACAGTGTTTGAAGGTGCTGAAATACGCCAGCCTCGTGTCGGTTGATATACTGGCACATGAAAGAACTCCTGCGGTCTAGCTTCAGGCACCTCGGCGTTTCCAAAAACCGTAAAAGTAGTTAGTGGGTCGTAAAAACCAATAACATTATTATTAACTAAAATTTCAGTACTGAAGTAGAAATGTTTAGTCATTACCAATGGCCACCAGTCGTTAAATAGTTATTTTCTGAAGTTACTATCAGGTTAGACAACGGCCGTAGCCGTGTTGAAACACCGGATCCCGTGAGATCTCCTAAGTTAAGCAACATTGGGCGTGGTCAAGATTTGGATGGGTTGCCACGGGCTGTTGGTGGGGGGTAAGGCGATGGAGGAGCGGAAAGGAAGTGGCCACCCTACCGTACGTAAACTCCGGCTCAGGCACACCTCTGTAGAGCTTCGGGCCTGCCTTCGACAGAATATATCCTTACCTTACTATCAGGTTACAAATTAAGTTCATTCAAGGATCATGATTGTGCCTCCGAGGCTCAGGTTTTAGGTTTCGTGGTTCAAATCACGGTCACTCCATGTGCGATTGGTGCTGGACAAAGTGAAGGCAAAACAGGATTTTCTCTGGGTACTCCAGTTTTCCCTGTCATATTTTATTCCAGCAACACTCTCCAATATTATTTATTCTGTGAGCCATTAATCATTGCTCCAGAGTAGTGCAACAGGCTTCGGTAGCCAGCACAGTTCCTATCCTCGCCTCTAGATGGGGGCTGCATTCATTCCATTCCTGACCCGGTTGAAACTGGGAAAAGGCTGTGGATTTTCATTTTCAAGGATCATGGCTGTAATAAGGTTGCCATCATAACTTGCCTGATTTTGTATGGACAGATTTCATTTTAGATTTATCTTGAAAGAATTTGGAGTTCCTGTTGTATTTATTCTGATTATTTAGCGAATACGTGATGAAATGTAAAACGAATCAAATACACCCGTAATTTATTCCGTGCTTAAAATATGATTGCACTCGGTCATGACAGGAACTGATCCTTGTTTACGTGGTGTGCTCTGTTACCATGTACAGTAGCGCACTAAATCTCGGCACAAATCTTAGTCATTCGATCAATCCTCGGCGACACAGCAGCTGCTAGACCTAGAGCGATCTACACACATTCTATTTTGAATTCGTCCTATTGTTTTGGCATTCGTGATACTCAAAAATGATTCTCTCAAATCTATTTTATCCTGTCGGTATTGTGAGTTTCGTGTGATGGCTATATTCGGTCCACTAGTCGGTGTTCGCCCTGCTGTTGTCTACCCGCTGTGATAAACACACTCTAGCGCCGCTTAGCGGAAATGCAATCATATTTTTAATATGTAATATTTTATTTGTTTATGTCTGGGAGGTATGCAGCTGCAGTGCAGTGATATACTTAGAATAATTCATTCTTACACATTACTTATGTATACTCGCTGAAACATGGTACGGCGGGTGGTATAAACCGACGGGGAAACGAAGCTACTACTATCCGCGAAACTTTTCGTGACACTTCGTTTTACGGTGTTGAGGAGTAAGGAGGGAGTTATCCCGGTTCCAGTAATACTACCAACTGAATGGAAATGAAATCTGAATTGAATCGATAGTATGATCGATCGATATGAATTTTCTAAACCGTCGTTTCCGTATAGGAATTCTAGGTTGTTCCTGTGATGTACTTCGATTTTCCTAATTCATGTTCAAGCTTAACCTATATTTTGACTTTGCTGTGTAAATAACAACAGTATTTAAAGTGTTAAAATTATACCGCCAGATGTCTCACAGCGATGAATTATCAATTCATATTTTTTGCGTCTGAGGTTGCCAATACGAATCCCGAAATGAACCGAGGTCTACCGATTCAACACTATGGAGCCGAAGTATCACTAAAAGTTTCGTGGATAGTACCTACCTCAAAAACATCGCACTCTAATTCAAGCTCCTCCCCCGGACGAACCATTCGCTACATTTAAAAAAATAAAGTCATATTTAAGGAACTGTCCTCATTCATCCTTATCTTCCGCAAGGTTATTGTACTTATTTCCCAAATAGCCTATCGGTTTTATGAGAATAAAAGAGTTACGTCCTGTTGATTGTGCGCAAGTTTGTCAAATTTCTTATTGACTTTTAAGATTACGAGAGACACCGTCTGAGCAGTTTTACTGGCAAAAGTCTCCTCTTAACACGCGAGAGGTTGCACTCGCGGCAATTTGCCGCACTTTTAAATATTTGTTAATAATTTCGTTGCTAGCCGCTGTAGGGCTTAGGTCTCTCGTTTCATTCCTCCCCTCCCTCTCTCTCGCCTGACGTTGATTATAGTCAGTGTATTGCCTGCTGCGTTCCGGAGTAGTTGAAGTTTTCTTTCACTCTCGCATCTGCCGCGGCATATTGCCGTCATGCGACCCCTAGCGTAGTGCATTCTTACATGACTGCATCTCCAAGAAAGTTTCTTGAAGTAAAGTTCATGAGGTTTATGGTGGCTTTCAGTGAACTGTGGTGCTGTAGTTTTATCTTGAATTGTGACCAAATCATTCATTGAAATGTACAAATGGAAACGTTGCGGCAATTTGCACACGCGCGACCTCTCGCACTCTTTAAAAACTCTCCTAACTTTACCAGATTTTGCGATAAAATTCATTAATTTTTTTACATTGAAAAAATATTGTTACTGGGTAATCATGTTAGTACTAGTCGAAAGGCAGTTACACAGGGTACATATTAATATTTTTATCCGAGCATTCACCGCCAAAGGAAAATAGCAACGACCTCTCGCGTGTTACGGATACAGTTTCGGCACTAAGGCACTTTGATCAACACTACTTGAGGGGATAATAATATATATGATATTTCAGTGAAATGTGAACACTATTTCATTAATATAATATACTTTCAACAGGCACTGTTCGTACCCAACCCCACATGGTTAATTCTTGTTCCTTTTTTATTTTTAATTACAATTTCCTTTACGTTATGTTATGGCGACGATGGGATAGGGAAGAGCTAGGAGTGGGAAGAAAGCGGCCGTGGACTTAGTTAAGGTACAGCCCCAATATTTGCCTTTTGTAAAAACTGGAAACCAGGGGAAATTATCTTCAGGGCTGCGGGCAGTGAGGTTCGAACCCACTATCTCCCGAATGCAAGCTCACAGCGGAGCGACGCAAACCGCAAAGCCACTTGCTCGGTAACTTTTGTTCTCTAGGATACGACGGTATTAAGTTTTCTAGGTCTAAGAAATCTTTCGTGGTGAACGTGAAAAGGGAATTCTCTGCTGAATAATTTGATACAAGAGACGCAGGGTGTGAGACGTCAGCATAAAGAGAAATGGACTTAAACTTGCCTCTCACTATTATTTTCAGGATTATTTACAGCAAATATTTACATATTATTTACGTTTATTTTTTACATTACTTACAGTTGTTACTATTAAAGTACCGTGTCACTGACAAGCCTGAGTTAGCGCACTATTCTGTACGTTACAACAGTTGCTCGAAATGAAGGCCACCATTCTCAGTGTAAACATGGCATCTCCGTCGAGATCCTAGCACATAATTTAATGATTTTCTGTGACGTAAATAAGTGAAAATAATGTAAAAACTGAACTCACTGTGTCCCCTGTTTCAAAACATTCAGTAGGACATCCTCTTTTTACTGCTTAATTTATGCACGCTTTTACTGGAGCGCTCTGTATAGCACCATAATCATAATCTGAATAGGTTTATCATGAAAGAGAAGTTGTTCCTGAAGATCAAGAGTTCTTTTTACAAAGTTCTCTGACGGAATGCGTTGTGTATAAATTATATGTTGTAGGAATGTTGAGGGATAGCGCAAACACCCATTCCAAACTAAGAGCATTAACCACTTCAGATTAAAATCCTTCGAACCGACCGGAAATCAAACCTGGAGCCCCAAGGATCGATGGACAAGTCGCTGACCACTCAGTCATTGACCCGCATATTTGTAATACTGAAAGGACGGAAAATGTAGCAAGATATTGTAAAGGCAGCAATACGTGAGAAGGGTAGAATAAATTACAATAATAATAATAATAATAATAATAATAATAATAATAATAATAATAATAATAATAATAATAATAATAATAATAATAATAATATTGCCTTTACTTCTTTTACGTGCCAGTAAATCTACCGACACGAGGCTGACAAATTTGAGCACCTTCAAATACCACCGGAATGATCCAGGATCGAACCTGCCAAGTTGGGGTCAGAAGGCCAGCGCCTCAACCGTCTGAGCCACTCAGCCCGGCGAATTAATTTGAAACAGCGTGCTTATTTCTAGCCTAAATAACATCAATACATAAGGTTTATAATACTCAGTAATAAATTTACTGTCTGACTGCTTGGCGGAGTGGTGAGTGTTGAGGCCTTCACTTCAGAGGGTCCCGGGTTTGATTCCTGGCCGGATCGGGGATTTTATTCGCTTAATTCTTCTGGCTCGGGGACTGGTTGTTTATGTTCGTCCCAACACTCCCTACTTCATATCCAGACAACACATCACACTACCAACCACCACAGAAACACGCAATAGTGATTACATCCCTTCACATAGGGTTGGCGTCAGGAAGGGCATTCTGCTGTACAACAGGGCCAAATCCACAAGTGATGTGTAGCGAGCCCACAAGGTGTGGGAAAAGTGGTAAAAGAAGAAGAGAAATACATTTACTACCTGAGAGAATGATACCATTTTTAATATAAAAACCAAACCCCCATGGCGCAATATCCCCGAAGGGCCATGGCCTAGGAAGCGACCGTTTCTCTGCCCGAAGGCACGCAGATTATGGGGTGTCATCTCGTTAGCACGACGAATCCTCTCGACAGTTATTCTTGGATTTCTAGACCGGGGCCGCCATCTCACCGTCAGATAGCTCCTCAGTTGTAATCATACAGGCTGAGTGGACCTCGAATCAGCCGTCAGATCCAAGTAAAGTATCCCTGATCAGGTCGGGAATCGAATCCGGGTCGTCCGGGTAAGAGGCAAGCACGCTACCCCTACATCGCGGGGCCGGCATATTTTTAATATAGAATAAAGAATTGATCTTCTAAACAAAACACTGGGTTTTGATGGGTTAACATTTATTTACACTTAGAAAATTAAATGGAGTTTTAAAATCCGTAATACTCCCTCCACACATGCAAAGGGGCATACTTAGATGCAGGATAAACATTTGGGCTGATGACAAGGAGAAGGGAAAGGTTTCCATTGTTGATTCAGAACAATGTGTTCCGATTTGCTTATCATTTACGAAACTGTTCCTTTTTCCAAGACTGTTTAAGAGAACGGTGTTGTATTTGACCTATTCCTAGTAGGATACAGACAATTCATGTTATAATAATGGCATGTGGCCTCCGAAGGGCCTGGCTCAGGTCTTTCGAGTTGACGCCGTAGAGGCGACCTGAGCGTCTGTGAGAATGAGGCTCTACCAATGATGAATGTTAATGCTGAAGACGACACCCACACTCAGCCCACGAGCCGCTAAAATTAACCAATGAAGCTTAAAATCAGTGTACCGGCCGGGAAACAAACCCAGGGCCCCTCCGGCCAAAAAACCAGCATGCTAACCATTTAGCCATGGATCCGGACAATTCAAATTTAATACCAGTCTCTGCAGCGCTGCGAATGAGTTTCACACCATCAGGATAGAATTCTCACGAGAAGGTTAAAGGTGAGAAAACGAAAGTGAGATTTTAAGAATGCTAAATGACCACCTTCCAAATCGATGATGCAGCAACTTCCGGATCTAAAGGAACTACGCCAATGAAGAGACAGATCCACACAGCTGCTGTTGGAGAAAATTTCGCGAGCAGACAACATGTGGTGACTTAATATCCGTGACCAATGTGTGAGACACTAGGAAGTTTCTTTTTACAAGGTATTGGCAAAGAAATACAATTAAAGCTAATTAACCGGCTTCTCACGGCCACAAACACATCCTTTCACACACAATTTGCATGAAACCGGGTATTGAACTTACATTGCGTGTGGTACGTATTAAACAAATATTTCACAAATCTGCTATCTTCTCCCCGGACTCGAACCTCCCCACCTGATATGCAAGCTCGCTTCGCCACGCCATTACCAACTACACTGCGGTTCCATGCAGCACACTGTGGAGTTTATAGCAAGTATTAGGTTTATTGCGGTCACAATGTCAATTTAGTGTTTCGCCGGCTTGTGGGGTTCATATGATCTAGAAGGCACACGCATGTCTTTCAGTGTTTAATACGAGTATAACATTACGGCGCCCAATCGTGGTGAGGCGGTAAATACCAAGATATCCGGTTGTATTGTCTGAGCATATAGGCAGGGCAGATCTTTTGAGGACGGAATGCATATTGTGGTTTGCATAAAACTACATTGGAAGGGGCGGCTGAATCACGCTGTATGTACAATATACGCATTTTAATATCAAAGTCTCCTCATTTGTGCCTATATAGGAGGTGGCAATTTTCAAATTCAATGAAGGGTATAATCATTGGAATATTTAGCGAGAATCTCACAAGACTAATGTGTAGTTTGTCTTTTACAAATGGCTGTACGTTGCATTAACACCGATCAACTTATGGCGATGATGGGGTAGGAAAGGGCCAGGAGTGGGAAAGAAGCGGCCATGCCTGTCATTAAGGTACAGTTTCAGCATGTTCCTGGTGTGAAAATGGGAAACCAATGAAAAATATCTTCAGTGCTGCCGACAGTAGGGTTCGAAACCACCTTCTCCCAGATGTATGCTTAAACCTTCCGTCCATACTGCATATTTCCTTTTAGGTTTTCCTGCATTTTGGTTGCTTAATAGACTCATACACTCGATAATATTCTCGTTTTCATTTCCACCAAACAATTTTGGCGATTTGTCAGGAATAGCGCTAGGTTTAGAAGTTTCTTTACCACCCTGTTCTTATCCATTACGTATAGATGTCCGTAGAATTTTAATAGCCTTTTTCTAACCGTACCTGAGATTTTTCCTTGATTTCATTAATTTTCTGTGGTTTCTTTTTCACCCAAATTCTATTTTCATATTTTGGACCTGGAATTTTTCTAAGTATTTTCCTCTCTTGTTCTTCGATGTCATTTATTTGTGACCTGCCGCCAATTATCAGGATGTATAAAGTGCCTCTAGTTTGACGACTGTGTTGTAGAGTCGTAATTTTGCATTTTTTTGTACCTGCGCTGACTGATTTCGTAAGCTCTTCGCAATTTAGCAGTGCTTTATTTGTTTGGGCATTGAAGTTCTCCAGAAGAATTTTGATATTATGGTTTACTACCTATGCTGTAGTTTCGTTCAGTAGTTCTAAGAAGTCGTCTGCGTTTGATGGGTCTCTTTGGTTGTACTTCTTTGTACGTTCATGTGTATTGATTAGTGAATAAGCTTTGCTTTCCGATTTGATCGATAGAAGTGACATTATTTCAGGAGATGTAAAGATTAATGCTGAGTTCGTGATATTTCTTCTGATTTCAAATCCGGTGCCTAATTGCCGGTTTGCCTTTGTAGATTCTATAGCTTCCTGATTCAAAATGAATTTCATCTGTGTATCTGATTTCTTGTAGTGCTAAATATTTGGATGTTGAGTTTGCCTAATATATTCGCTAGGTGCTTAGGTTGTCAACTTGAGAAGTGAAGTATAGTTTAAAGTGTCAATAAAATATTTGCAGCTGTGAGCTTGCATCCGCGAGATAGTGGGTTCGAACCCCACTGTCGGCAGCCCTGAAGATGGTTTCCCGTGGTTTCCCATTTTCACATCAGGCAAATGCTGGGGCTGTACCTCAAATAAGGCCACGGCCGCTTCCTTCCCATTCCTAGGCCTTTCCTGTCCCATCGTCGCCATAATACCTATCTGTGTCGGTGCGACGTAAAGCAACTTGTAAATATATATATATTTGCAATTTGGCCCAAGAGATTTCAGAAGCCCCGATCTATTGCCACATGTTGTTCGCAGTCTCCCATAATCCTATGACGGAGCTGGCCTAGTAAACCTATTAGTGTCTGGGGTAGTTGCTTTGCCAACCGTTGTTGTCATCGAGCTAGCAAAATGAAGAGAAATGGGAGACATTTAACCGACCTCAGTATTATAACTGAGGCACTGACCTTTGGAGGGTGCCTCCAGATGTTTTCTGGCTGTACCTGATTTTAATTCGCAAGAAATTTGTTATTTCCCTCAGACCCTCCGGACAAGTCCGGCTATCACCCGTATCCACCACCTGGGCCGCGCCCGGTAGGGGAAACAGATTTTAATTTTTTTTAATTTCGTATGGCTATTTCTAGCCGAGTGCAGCCCTGGTAAGGCAGACCCTCCGACGAGGGTGGGCGGCATCTGCCATGATGATATTGAGGCGAACACTTGCAATCCTTGAAACTTGCAATTAAAAGATTAAAACCCGATTTCGGCTTTCGGCCCGAAGTTACAGAGGCTAATCCTATGCTACGGAGGTGAATAGATGGAGGAAAGTTATGTTACAAGGTTACAAAGTCATAGTCACCTCAAAATCAAGAATACGAGCGGGTATCGCACTCTCTATTCACTGATTTCACCTAAGTGCTTTTCGGCATGTTTGAAATTTACATTTGAAGTATAACTTTACATTTTTGGAAATTTAAGGTTACATTACAAAGATTGTAAACCTTCCCCTCGAGCTAGCTTTCAGAGACTATCACTTAGTTATATAATGGCTGCCATTACCTTAAGCTGATGTAATAGCCCTACTCGATGATGGGCGAGACTCCCCCGCCTCATCTATTAACAGATAGACTGGACGACCAATAAGACAACCTGGTCGAAAAATATGCCAGCTTTTATACCCGAGAGGAAGGTTCTAGAAAGCTCTGGGCTAAAGCCCGACACACCCCACTTTCCATTGGATAATTAAATAGTTACAAGATAAATGTAATTGGCTGAAAAATAAGTACACAAAATTTTCGATTGGCCAACATCATCAGTTGGCGAGAAGAGATCGAAGTATTGACAAATTTAACATACTAAAAACAAAGAATAATCACCTCAGTGTAGAAAAACCTTTAAAAAATATTACTTTGGGATTTTAATAGTTCGTTTTCACACTAGAGGGCATAACATAAGCTTGTTAGTAGAGACATCTGTAGAGAAAAGTCCAAACTTCTTGCACTAGTTGTTACAAAGTTCACTATCAGGTGGCATTCTTCAATGCATGAATGAACAGGGCGGGTGTACTTCTCAGTACAATTATTATTATTATTATTATTATTATTATTATTATTATTATTATTATTATTATTATTATTATTATTATTATTATTATTATGGTATGAAAATTAGCCTTTTGAAGACTAAACTGTAGTAGGTAAGAAATCCAAGAGACCTGAATGTCAGATTGGTGATACAAAATTGGAACAGGTAGATAATTTCAAGTATCTAGGATGTGTGTGCTCCCAGAATGGTAGTAGAGTAAGTGATATTGAATCAAGGTGCAGTTGCGATCAACAGTATTCTGTAAGAAGGAAGTCAGTTCCCAGACGGAACTATCTATACATCGGTCTGTTTTCAGACCAAGTTTGTTTTACGGGAGTGAAAGATATGTGTACTCAGGATATCTTATTCATAAGTTAGAAGTAACAGACATGAAAGTAGCGAGAATGATTGCTGGTACAAACAGGTGGGAAAATGGTAGGAAGATATTCGGGATGCGGGATGAGGAGATAAAGGCTAAGTTAGGAATGAAGTCGATGGATGAAGCTGTACGCATAAATCGGCTTCGGTGGTGGGGTCATGTGAGACGAATGGAGGAGGATAGGTTAACTAGGAGAATAATGGACTCTGTTATTTAGGGTAAGAGAAGTAGAGGGAGACCAAGACGACGATGGTTAGACTCAGTTCCCAACGATTTAAATATAAACAAGGTCACAGCACTAGTTGCGAATAGAGGATTGCGGCGACGTTTATTAAATTCACGGAGGCTTGCAGACTGAACGCTGAAAGGCATAACGGTCTACAATAATAATAATAATAATACATTACTATAATAATATATATAATATATTATTATTATTATTATTATTATAATTATTATTATTATTATTATTATTATTATTATTATTATTATTATTATTATTATTATTATTATTTAACTATAATATCTGTGAGTGACAAGAATGCCCATTCTCTTCTACTATCCATTACTGTTTGCATTAAATTGACATTAATATTTTTACACCACTTTCTGCTCCAACACAAATTCAAGGACATAGTGTATTTTATAATGTTGTAACATCTTTCATGACATGTTTAACGTAGGGCATTAAGAAACTACTGGAACGTATGGAATGGAAGGCTTCTTTGCCTTCAGCACTTTGCCATCACGTGACATGCAAGTAGAACAACGTCGGGGATTGAAGTTCAAACCATATTATTATTCATTCGGTGACCGCAACTCTCTCGAGTTACAACCGCAATATAGTGAAGAATTGTTTGTTAAGAGATTACAGGTGTCTGATAAAACCATAACATGAAAGTAATATTAAACCACTTTTCACTGACATTATTCATCATTCTTTCTGCAACTGTATCAAGCTTGTGCTAGATGATTATATCTCTAATGACTAATTGTTAAGGCTGAGGACATCAACAATTGAGGCCATCAGCTCTAACAGTAGAGCAGTGGTTTAGACACATGAATACCATTTGGAGATGGGTCCTTCATCACTGTACCTTGACAGTGAATCAGGTATGTTATTCCTAGATTTCACTTTACTTTCTGTCAACAGCTTAAAAAAATTTCTTATAATTTTTTTTACGTCGCGCTGACCCACGGGCACAGGTATTATGGCGACGATGGGGTAGGAAAGGGCTAGAAGTAGGAACGGAGCGACCACAGCCTTATTTATAGGTAGAGCCCTGCACAGATGCGGATATCCTCGGATTTATCCGCGTAGTTAGTGTCTTGGCGGATACGAACTGTATGACAGTGCGGATAATTTTGCTGATAATTTCTAAGTAAGTTAATGCCGTTTATTGATTTTCACTCAGGTATACCCTTATTTTCTCTTGTGGTTAGGCAACCCTTGACACTGGTATGGGAGAATGGTGATATATAAAGAGCATTGACACCATAAAGCCGTAAATCTGACTTAAGTCTGCCTGGCTCCTGCCCACAATTAATGGAAGGACGGAACAAAGGTCAATACGTCGGGAGTTGTCGCAAGAGAACATCCCTCATAAAACTGTGACTGTAGCGATTCTGGTGCCAGGTGTCAGGTGTCAGGCCCATTGTATTATGTTAACAGATCTATCCGTTTCAGTATCTTGGGTGTAATATATTGTAGTTAAATATTTAAATTATCCGCGGATAACAATTCGTGTATGCGGATAACAATTCGTGGAGACGGATACTATTTTGTATATCCGCGCACGGCTCTATTTGTGAAACCACGGAAGAGCATCTTCATGGCTGTCAACACTGGGGTTCAAACCCACTATCTCCCGAATGCAAGCAAAGAGCTACGTGACCCAAACCGCGCAGCCACTTCTTCGGTGCTTTGACGGTTTTTGGAGTCACCGAAGTGTCAGAATTTTGTTCCGGAGGAGTTATTTTATGTACTTAAAATTATAATTATGTATTCTTCTCCTTTCTGATAGAATGTTGGCGCACATCATGGATTTATTATTATTATTATTATTATTATTATTATTATTATTATTATTATTACCGGTCCCGCGGTTTAGGGATAGGATGCCTGCCTCTTACCTCGAGAGCTCGGGTTCGACTCCCGGCCAGGTCAGGGATATTTAACTGGATCTGAAGCCTGGTTCGAAATCCACTCAGCCTACGTGATTACAATAGAGGAGCTATCTGATGGTGAGATAGCCAAGAAAAACGGCCAAGAGTTTTCGTTGTACCGACCACACGACACCTCGTAATCTGTAGGCCTTCGGCTGAGGAGCGGTCGCTTGGTAGGCCATGGCACTTCGGAGCTGTTGCGCCATGGAGATTAATTTAATATTATTATCATCATTATTACTATTATTATTATTCTCCCCTATTAGGGTTGCGTATCGTTGATACCGAACCAATGTCTGAACTTTCGCCCTCACGACAATCTTCTGCACTCGTCGTTCCTTCTACCTTGACGGCTATGATCAGTTGTAACATGCTCTATTTGTGACAAAATAGACTGCTATAGGAGATAGGACTTTGGATTATTTCAGGTACGATGCAGTACAGATTCATTTGTGACGTAATCAACCCAAAGGTTCTGCAACATTCTGCGATACATCAATATTTTAAAAGCTTTCAGTCAGATCGTTACGAAGATCGATACCGTAAAGCCTCGCCAAAAATTCATAACATTTTCCATGACGTCAACGGGTTTCGAATCTCAAGTCACGGAGTCACGTGAGATGTTTTAACTTCAGTAACACAGTACTCGCAATGCCAGCTCTGGTTTTGATTTCCACATCCAGATACGATTATTTTGTATGAAGATTGTCCAAATGAAACTGTGACTTTGGTGCAAGCGTCGTCATTCAAAGAAAGAGAACGTTGTGCATTCATTGGTGGATGGCTACGTATGTCAGGGAGAAATATGGTATTGTCGGAAAGTGTTAGTGTAGGCTACTATTTGAAGGCGTGGAAAGAAAGTCACTAGGGACGTTGTAGAGTTAAATTCTTTCATATTTTCCCATCGTCTGTTATTCGGTTTATGGTGAAAGATTGTATTATTGGAGCCGACCTCTATCGTCGTACTGTATGAAGGAGTTTTATGGGATTTAGTATGCACCACGCTGTGAGGTCAGATGGTGCTGGGAATGTCATCATGGACGAGTAGAAACATGCGAAAACCACATCAGGCACAATAGGCAGCCAGGTGAGGACAAAAAGAAGATAATCAAGAGATGCCGCTTCGCAAGCAACAATGAGTCCGAGATGTCGCTCAAGTATGGTTCCGCCGCCAACCACGGACGTTGTTCGCTCGAGAAACCTGCCATCCAAGTGGACCGCTGAGGCATTTGCTTGAACCAACTATACAGAGCGTCCCAGAGATAAGTACCTTTTCCTCCTAGTTGTTGCGAGGGTCCTGAATACATATGACGTCCAAATAATGCCCCACATCAAAAATAAAAACAATGAAGTTGAAAAATAGATGTTTGTAGCTCAAGTAGTATTTGATAATGAAATACTAAGAGGTTTGATGAACTACATTACAATGTTTTACTTACGTAAGGTTATTTGTACTTATTTCCCCCAAAAACCGTTCATTTAGGCAGATATATCACCCACAGAGCACTCTTTCCTTCCAGAAAATGTGCACGTATTCCAAAGAACAAACCATTACAGAAACTTCAGTTGGAATTCAGTCAGCAAGGTGAAAGGGCGCAATAGTGCTGAGCGAGTGACAACTCTAGGAAGTACGAAGGCGAGTGAAACATGGTAGTATCAATAGAGCAGCATCGGTGTGCTATAGGCAGGTGGCAATGCAGAATGGAAATGAAAGCAATACAGACCGAATCAATAACCATAACATCACACGGATGGTGTTAACATCAGTGGTGGTGATGGTGCTATTGGTGATCGGTGATATTCAACTAAACTCAAGGCCTGGACTATCTTGGGAAGATTTGAAGAACTTCAAGGAGGTCATGAAAGTGGATAAGACGCGGGAAATGATAATGGAACAAAGTAGAGAATCTAAGGAATTGAGGACCTTCTTGGAAGCATAACTCAATGCTATCAAGGAGAGCCTGATTCAGGGTAAAATTGAGATGACTGAAATGAATAAAGTCCTGAAGATAAAATAAAGGATAAGAAAGATGGAACGAAAGGAACGGATTCAAGAGAAGGCAGAGAGGAGGGTAAATATAATAATCTATGGATTGGTAGAGACAGATAAAGAGAACTCAAATCAGTTGTTGGGTAAAGTACTTTCCTTAATCAGGAAAAATCTGGAAGCTGAATGCTAGGAATTGACACTCATTGTATATTCATATTAGGAAAAAATACAGGAAAGAAAACGGTCAAATTATGCAAGGTATCGAGCTTGGAGGCTCAAAAAATTTTGGAGGGTGCGAAGGAGCTGAAAGAGTCAAACATATGGATCAAAATAGAACTTGATCAAGATGATGTGAATAATATGAAAACGCTTCGCTTTTGTCTAAAAAAAGCGCGGCAATCAGGACTAAAATCTTATACCCGCGGAAACAGACTTGTGGTTGTTAGTGAGAAGTGGAGGAGGCAGTGGTCGGTGAACGAGCTACGGGAGATAGAGCAACGACCTAATGTGTCAGCTATGAGGACGATCAGGGATATGGACAGCGAGCAAGGCCCACCTGAGTCAGCAGTAGCAGGAGCAGAAACAGCAGCAGAAGTAGCAGAAGCAGCAGCAGCAGCAGGTGTTGTTGATCAATTCCGAAAAGGAGGCCTCAACGACCCAGTGATGAAAGTGAGTCATCACCAATCCAGACAAGCAGCACAGGAAAGAGTAGTTCCGAGGAGGGATACCAGCTCAGGAAGAAGATAAGAAAAAATGTAAGCCAGAGTTAAAGGACATTTGGACTAAAAGAATGGCTGACAAGTTCTGAGAAAACAAGGGCTATGGAAGAAAAAAAAGTCATCAGTTCCTCAAGTGGATCTATTATTCAATTAGAAAAATCGAGAATTACCAGGAGTAGAGCTGCGAGCTCAACAGATATACTCGCTAATAAATAAACAGTATGGGTTGTGGGAGTAATAAATATAGAGGGTATACTGAGTAAACTGGGAAATGATGAAGTCAGGGATTTAGTGCGTGATAATGAGATTACGGGGATGATTTAGATGTGGATGGTTGATGGAAATAAGTTGCAAATACAGTGATATAAACGACATACAGTGAGCAAAACGAAGCAAAGGAGGAGTCTGAAAGACCGATATTCCGGAGGGATATCAGTGTTTATAAAAGATAAAATATGAAACACGCTAGTGGTATGGGAATCAGGAATGGATGAAATGATTTGGGTAAAAATAACTAAAAGAAATCAGGAGGAAAGAGAAATTTGCATAGGCTTTTTTTACAACTATCCCTTAAGGTCCTCCTTTGACAAAATGTCCTACTTTGATGATCTTGTTGGAGAAATAAACGAAATCAAATTAAATAAGAAGCAGGAATACGATATCTCAACGCAAGGGTGGGTGAAAAATCCAATGTACGACAGAGAAATAGATGAAATTTTAATATAAGCAACGAAAGGGGAGAAATTATTAGACATGTGTGCAATAGAGGAATTATACATTCTGAGCGGTGGATGGGCGGGGGATACAGCAGGAAACTTAACGTATATTTTTGAGCCATGAGGAAGCGCGATAGACCTAGTTTTAGCGTCCCGGAAAGCGATAACTTGTATCAAAAACATTCAAGTACAGAACTAGACAGCATCCCATCATTTACCTGTTGTTATTTGATTAATGAGAGATGAAGGAAAAGCGAAAGAAAAACACCACATTAACTATATACCGAAACAACTGGTTAGGTACAGATGGAGGAAGGAACATAGAGACGAATTTAGAAACTATTACCGGGGGGGGGGGAGGGTTGAAATTTTAAAGTTGGGTATTGAGAACATGATAGAGAATAATAACATAGAAGAAGTAATGAAATGGCTGAAAAATTAATAATAACAATAATAATAATAGCAGGCAAAGAAACAATTATAAGAGCAGAAAAAATAAACAAAATTTATATATTAAATGCATTAGTGGTTTCAAGAGCATGTTATGGGGCACAAATATGGGGCATTGAAGTAAAGAGAAAAATATATGTAATAAATAATAGACACTGCAAAATAATTATGGGGCTTCCAGATTGCACTGCCAATTGTCGAGTTAGAAGACTATGTGAGGATGTAAGTATTCAAGCAAATATAGCCAGGAAAGTAATAGAATATTGGTTAAGATTGAGGAGGGGAGAAGAGATGGAAGTACTGAATTTAACATACAAACAACAGATGGAACACTTAAAGGATGATTACTGGCTAACGAAAATGAAAAGGATTCTCAACGGAATAGGAATGGGAAGCTACTGGGGCAAAGAGATTCAGTATAAAGAAATACAGGAAGAAACAGACGATTATGGCAAAATGCGGAGCTAAAAGGACACTGCTGGAGTTTTGTAAAGTTATACATAATATAGCAATATGGAGGGAAAGACTTCCTAACAGAGAAATGAGAGGAATGGTGTGGTGGCTAAAGGGAATTTATAAACATAAGGGTCAGGAGAGAGAAATAACGAAAATCAGTGTCTACTCTGTGGAGAAGAAATGGAAAGAAGCGCATTTATTAAGAGTTTGTATCGCAACCGAAGCCCTGCGAATAGAATACCTTGAAAGTGAATATAAAATACAGAAAGAGAGAGACAATTCTGTACAATTGCTAAACTATTAAATAAAGAGCGTATTACATCGGGGAGAATAGCAAATTTTAGTATTTTGAAAAGTATGAGGAAAAATGAAATTAAAATATCAAAACAAATACAAACGAGAATAATGAAGGATAAGGATAAGATGGATAAGAGGCTTGCGTGTCCTAGAATTATGAATATTATTACTAGTAGGTTTTATATAGTATCAATTGTCGTAATATATAAATTGTTGTGTTGTCATGTCATTATCTTTAATTGATAATTCAGCGGTTAAGTAAGGCATGTTGTTAATGTTAGGATACTCCAAAAGACTTGTGATTCAAAAGTAAGCTTTCAATAAGCTGAGGAAAGGGAAGATTCATGTTGTCCTAGACAATATAGCATTTTTAACATCTAGGACAATATCAATTATATCTAGTGTAGTAACAGTCAAATAATTGTAAGAGGAAAATATAATGCATGTATCAAACTTTAGTGCCTTTACTGTCAGGACCTAGTGTTTACAGCGCACTATGTCTTCTGGTATAGGCTAGAGCAATTTTGTTACTTTCATTGATCTGTCTGTCTTATCCTTGGCTTCGACAATATGAAAGTGACTGAGGTATGAGCGATGCTAGCAATGCCATTTTTTCTGCAGCCAGTCCCTGCTATGAATGGTGTGAAAATGTTGCTCATAGGGTCGGTTGGTGCATGCATTTCAGTGGGCTTGGAAGACTGATATGTAATAGCAACTTCTGGATTGGTGAGGAAAGCAACGGGAAACTACCTCACTCCTCATTTCCCTAGTACGCCTCTTCAGTGATGCCTAGGCCATCTATGACAGCTGATGGCAGAGCTGTTGAGGATCCAACCAGCCTTAGGGCTGAAGACTGAACATACATCAAACTTTAATGAATTGCTACACAATTGTGTTCTCTCCGTAGTTTCAGACTATCCCGAACTCTATTTATTCTATTCATTATAGAATCTTTTAAAAAAAGTTTTATTTTGGCGATCCTATATATTAACCAGCATCCTAGGTACTTGAAAATTTATACCCTCTGTCCACAATGTAACAGAGTTGTAATTTTCTGTTGGTTGATTGTCATGAATTATGTTTTCTCAATGTTTATGTTAAGGCTAAACTCCTTGCTTATTTTGTTGATAATGTTCGAAAGGAAGAAAATTATATAACCTTCTCGAATAAGTGAAGTAAAAATAGACATATTCTATAGTGATTTATCAAATGTACAAGGTTTTAAATTTTTTGTGCCTTCGTAATACGTAACAGATGTAATTTATTGTCCATGATTACCAGAGGACTGAACATGCATATGTCTCCCACCTGACAGCAGTGATTGCTGTTTACAAGAAGGAAAAAAGAACAACGCTCATTGGATGAGCCAAGGTAAAATAAGATTGCCTCAACTTTCGGGCGAAGAAATGTTACAGTGAATGGCGTCATTAACACATATGACATACTGCGACGTCGGAGCGAATTGCTGTCATTCTTACTGGACCATCTTCTTCTTCTTTAGCTTTTTACCCTCCGGGGTCAGCTTTTCCCTCGTACTCAGCGAGGGATCCCACCTCTACCACCTCAAGGGTAGTGTCCTGGAGCTTCAGACTCTGGTTCGTGGTATACAACTGGGGAGGATGACCAGTACCTCGACCAGGCGGCCTCACCTGCTATGCTGAATAGGGGGAAGGTAATATTGGAAGGGATAGACAAGGGAGAGGGAAGGAAGCGGCCGTGGCTTTAAGTTAGGTACCATCTCGAGGTTTACCTGGAAAAGAAGTGGCAAACCACGGGAAACCACTTCCAGGATGGCTAAGGTGGGAATCGCACCCACCTCTACTCAGTTGACCTCCCGAGGCTGAGTGGACCCCGTTCCAGCCCTTGTACCACTTTTCAAATTTCATGGCAGAGCCGGGCATCGAACCCGGGTCTCCGGGGATGGCAGCTAATCACACTAACCACTACACCACAGAGGCGGACCTTACTAGATCTAGGAAGGAAAATATTACTTCGACGGCTTAGCCACTGTTTCTGACACAGGGAAGAGGGGCATTTCACTAACGTTGCAATTATTACTAGTAAGAATGGCTACGTCCAACTGAAAATTATTTCGCTCAACTCATGGAACAGTAGTGCGGAAATAAAAACAAAACAAAAAGAACAAAAAATAAAATAAAACGAAGCAAAAACAAAACTGGGGTAATTACAGCTGATGAAAGACAATGGCCTACTAAGACGATTACTGCCCACCTAATGGCCTGTATTGTTTGACTTTCGTGTCCGTATTCACTGCTTCTCATATCTTGCAGTTCCTCAATTGATCCCATTGGGTGGATTGAAGCCTGTTCCAGCAATCAGTTCAGAACTGAAACACTTGAGGAGACTGGAAATCGAACTTGGGGCTAGCAGGTGAGAGGTAAGCTCTTACATAACGGGTCGGAAGAGATCGAGAGTCGATCAGGGAAGGTCGGATAGGAACGCTGGCGCAAGTACGTTGAAGCACCGTTCGACTTGTTAATTCACAGGTAGAGGATACCGTGAATATATTCCGATGGCCCCATCCAGAGGAAAGTTTCATGAAGTGTTACTCAAAGAATTATCCGAAGGTACATTCTATAATTTTACACGTGTATAAAAAAAATCTGAGTACAGAATCTGCGTATCTTAACCGGAACATGGACTCACTGGCGGCGACTTCTTACGAATAGCTGTATCACCACATGGTTATGGTCCCATTAAGACATTAAAGAATGTCCCGCAGCCACTTTGACCAGCATTATCACATTAATGTCCAAAACGAGTTCTTGTCGTAAGCCAATCGCCTTCCGGAATGAACCTGCTCTACCACACATTTTAAAACTTAATCTGTGTAATATCCATTTCAATTAATTTTCATGCTAATAAGTCCAGAGCACAGAAATACTGTTAAAATTTCTTCTTCCGTCAAATAGCTTGCAACATTTCAATTATAAGTGTTATGAGACTATCTTCATAGTTTAGTAGATACGTATCGGACCTTACCGATAAGGTACCTCTGATTGATTTCTGGTTCAGTAGTCAATTTTCAACTGGCTCAGGAATACTGAGGAACCAGTACGAGATATATTTTATAAATGAGAGAGGAAGATTGTTTAACGTCGCACTAACACATCGAAGTTTTCGGCGACAGAAGGACGGGAAAGGCATCGGCCGTGGACTTAATTATAATGTACAGCCCTAGCATTTGCGTGGTGCGAAAATGGGAAACCACGGAAAACCATATTCAGGGTTGCCGACGGTGGGATTCAAATCTACTATCTCCCGAATGTAAGCTCACAGCTGTGCGACACCAACCTGACGGCAAACTCGCTTGGTGGGTGACGAAGATGGCCATTTCTCTGCTGACGAATTCGGCCCTATCAATGTGATTTGCAAGAAGGGATGGATTAATTATTATTAGGTAGGATTTTTTATGTGTCCAGACTCCGCCGTATCAAAAGTTGTTATTATGAAAAGATAAAAGAGACAGTATTTATGTATCGGGGTAGGCACATCCGAGGTTTTGGCAAGGATGAATCAAAGAATTCGGTCAGGATACGAAATTATTTGCGCATCCAGGTTACGTCATATCAGAGGTTGTTAATTAAAAAATATACATGAATTCGTTCACAAGAAGCAGTTATTTACCTACCGATGTCACGGCACATCAGAGGTTGTTAACAAAGAGAGTTAAATGCGTCCCCGACTGGCAGTTATTATTGTATCCCTGTCACTTCACATCAAACGATGTTAGTTTAAAGAGACAGATGAATTCGACTACGACAAGCATTGTTTCCGTAGTCACATCACATCACATCACATCACATCACATCACATCACATCACATCACATCACATCACATCACATCACATCAGAGGATGTTGGTTAGAAGGGACAGATGAATTCGACTACGACAAGCATTGTTTCCGTAGCCACATCACATCACATCAGAGGATGTTGGTTAGAAGGGACAGATGAATTCGACTACGACAAGCATTGTTTCCGTAGCCACATCACATCACATCAGAGGATGTTGGTTAGAAGGGACAGATGAATTCGACTACGACAAGCATTGTTTCCGTAGCCACATCACATCAGAGGATGTTGGTTAGAAGGGACAGATGAATTCGACTACGACAAGCATTGTTTCCGTAGCCACATCACATCACGTCAGATGATGTTGGTTAGAAGGGACAGATGAGTTCGACTACGACAAGCATTGTTTCCGTAGCCACATCACATCACATCAGAGGATGTTGGTTAGAAGGGACAGATGAATTCGACTACGACAAGCATTGTTTCCGTAGCCACATCACATCACGTCAGATGATGTTGGTTAGAAGGGACAGATGAGTTCGACTACGACAAGCATTGTTTCCGTAGCCACATCACATCACATCAGAGGATGTTGGTTAGAAGGGACAGATGAATTCGACTACGACAAGCATTGTTTCCGTAGCCATATCACATCAGAGGATGTTGGTTAGAAGGGACAGATGAATTCGACTACGACAAGCATTGTTTCCGTAGCCACATCACATCACGTCAGATGATGTTAGTTAAAAGGGACAGATGGATTCGACTACGACAAGCATTGTTTCCGTAGCCACATCACATCACATCAGAAGATGTTGGTTAGAAGGGACAGATGAATTCGACTACGACAAGCATTGTTTCCGTAGCCACATCACATCACATCAGAGGATGTTGGTTAGAAGGGACAGATGAATTCGACTACGACAAGCATTGTTTCCGTAGCCACATCACATCACATCACATCAGAGGATGTTGGTTAGAAGGGACAGATGAATTCGACTACGACAAGCATTGTTTCCGTAGCCATATCACATCAGAGGATGTTGGTTAGAAGGGACAGATGAGTTCGACTACGACAAGCATTGTTTCCGTAGCCACATCACATCAGAGGATGTTGGTTAGAAGGGACAGATGAGTTCGACTACGACAAGCATTGTTTCCGTAGCCACATCACATCACATCACATCACATCACTTCACATCACATCAGAGGATGTTGGTTAGAAGGGACAGATGAATTCGACTACGACAAGTATTGTTCCGTAGCCACATCACATCACGTCAGAGGATGTTAGTTAAAAGGGACAGATGAATTCGACTACGACAAGCATTGTTTCCGTAGCCACATCACATCACATCACATCACATCACATCAGAGAATGTTGGTTAGAAGGGACAAATAAACTTGGCCCTGCAAAGCAGTTATTTACGTATCCAGTTCACGTCACGGGCAATATTAACAGTGAATAAACTGAGAGATTTGTGGCTGCGTGGTGCGAGCAATTGAATTGTAAGCTTTCATTTCGGAGATAATGGGTTGGAGTCCTACCATCGGCAGACCTGAAGATAGTTTACAATTGATTCCCAGTTTCACACGAACCAAATTCTGGGTCCCAACCAGCCCCAAAACAACGAACCACGTAGAGCTACAATTCGGGATGTTGTCGGCAAGATTTTAATCAGTTATAATATTCTGGTGGCAAGTTACCCCTCAGCTAGCACGCTCGGTCATCGCAATAGTAACTTCCCGTTAATTTTCACTGATCTCGAGGGGATTGCGAGGATGATAACTAATATAACTGCCACTTCTCTGTCAATAGTAGTCTCAGTTAATTACATATTTAATTATACACGTCCATAAGCCTGTTTCTTCATGCCTTTCAAGGCCCACCCTTCTCTTTCTACAACGCATTCATTCTTTGGAGTGTTCCATTTCTTCCTCCTCCTCGTACAATTAAAGCTAAGACCGGATTACTATATCTTTGTATTTTCCCTTAAAGCAACAGTCACATCTGCGAGGCCAGATCGTAGGTGAATCGTGGAGTTCCCAGATGGTTCTGAGCTACGCCTGTCAACATACAAAGCATTTCGGAATGTGTACTTGAAAACTCTGGGAAAGCAGTTTCTCATTATATTAGATTCCTTTGCGAAACTAACTTGTTTGATAGACGGTAGTTCGGGTTTGGTTATTCCAGTGAGACTCAGCTTGTAGGATTCTAGCAGAACAGCATATTTCTTACATCCTGGAGGTCAAATGGACTGTGTCACTATGGACCTATCCAAGGCTTTTAACATGGTAGATCGTTGGAGACCAATTATTAAAATGAGGGCTATTGGAGTGAGTGATTATGCGTGGCTAAATTTCTAGAAAATAGAACTCACTGAACTAGGTAAAGCATTATCTGATGCTGTAATAATTAACAGGGTACTCCAAATGAAACCGCATGACGAAACTGCCCAAAAGGGCTATGGTTTACCACGCGACCGCTGCTCAGCCCGAAGGCCTGCAGATTACGAGGTGTCGTGTGGTCAGAAGCGACCGTGGCTTTAATTGAGTTACAGCCCCAGCATTTGCCTGGTGTGAAAATCGGAAATCACGGAAAGCCATCTTCGGGGTTGCCGACAGTCGGGTTCGAATATTTTATCTCCGAAATAAAAGCTGACAGTTACATGACCTGAACCGCGCATCCGCTCGCTCGGTGAATCTGCACTTAATTTATTTGGTTCAATGATTGGTTCCCCAATATGTTGTACCTCTTGCGGGCTATAGCCTCGCACGGGCAAATTATGTGAATGGTTTTAACTCCTAGAATCTGCATTCTGGGTTGTTCCTTAAAATTCCCATTTTATTTATGTACTCTTCACTTGTGCATCTCCAGTTAAGAGTGCTACTAAAAACATGAGCTATACTGCACTTAAGTATTGTTTCAGTTGTTTTCTTACATGGTCCTGTACTAGGCCTACATAAGTTTCCATGCTTAATGCCTTATTATAATTATTTTTTTGAGATCTTTAACATTTTCATTCCTGAAACAGCTCTTGATGACTTTCTTGATGGTCCACTTTGATATTTTCTGTCTATCAAGTCCGTCAGCTTTTTCATTTCCCTTTTTGCTTATGTGATCTACAACAGATTGATATTGTAATGTTCTCCAAGGTTTGACAGTGCATTATGACATTCTTATATCATGTCAGATGTCACTTTGGGACTCAATAACGTCATAAGTGCTGTTCGTCTGTCTGAAAACGTATGAATCGTTTTGCTTTTAAAGTCTCTTCGTATGCTTTCATATGCGCACTGAAGGATTACGTATATTCCAGTCTGGAATATCGCGGCACATTTTCCCAGTCTAGAAGTTACTTTCTTCTTATTTTCTAGCCTATTTCAGTCCACTGCTGGATATAGGCTTCTTCCATATGCTTCCAACGTCTTCGGTCTTGAATCACTTGGAACCAGCGTGTTCCAGCCAACAGCTTTCACAAAGCCATATCCTCGGGGGTCTTCCAATGCCTCTCTTGTGTTCCCATGGTCTCGACTGAACAATCCTAGACTTCCACGTGTTGTAGTCTTGTCGAGCTACGTGTCCTATGTGTCCCCTACTTTTGGGCTTAATAAATATACCCCAAGCCTGTTCCCAAGTATGATTTTGATCCACCTGTTGAGCCATCGCAGTTGGGACTGTTTTGAAAGCTCCAGTAATAGCCAAGCAAGCCACCCTTTGAATCTAGCTCAGCTGAACTGGAGTATTTTTTTCTGTGCTTTAGTGTACTAGACTGAAGCACCGTAATGCACGGATGGTCTTATTACCCTAGTCTACAACCAGTGGATCACCTTAGTCCCCACATTTTCCACATCTCCGATGACCAACAACACCGGGACTACCGAAGCTGCCATTAAAATTGCGGTACGCTCCGCCTGATGTGTGGTACTATATTCAGTATCACGCCTGCCGAGCCTACATTGCCCGTGCCAAGAGCTGGTGAATAGCGATCCCCATGTCGCTCCTCTTCGCTTGCACGATTGCAACTGCAAATTATTTCTATTACCTACATATAACCATATTCATCTGATTACCGTAGTTGTGACTTTTCTGTAGATTTTCTGAAAACGTTGGTTCCAGGTAAGTTTGGATTCGAGAATTACTCGCAAGTACTTAACATCATGGGATATTTTAATTTCTTCGCCATTCAGATTAGAGGTCTTAATTTCTCTAAGTTTCTGTTCCTGGTGAACGGAACAATTTCAGTTTTATGAGAGCTTATTTTTAAGTCCCTCATTTTATGCCCTTTGGAAACAACGTTAAGTGATTTTTGCATTCGTTCCTTAAGAGTGTTTGTGAATTACTTGTACGAAGATATCACTACTGACAACTTTCTACATTCTACTACAAGATTCCACAACAGAGGAGATAACACGCCTCCCTACGGACAACCGCAAGTTACTCTAGCCACTAGTCTGCTCTCCATTAGGGACACATATGTCACTCTGTTTCGGAGCATTGACAAGACTATCCTATTTACGGGGTATGATCCTATTAGCTTACCTTTTTATACATTCAGGCTTCGTACAGTCCACGCTCCGTGACCGCGGAATGAAAAGACGTGTTTTCAAAAGCACCATCTATATCCCGGAATGTTCCCAATGTAACCTCCTTAAATGCTAGAGTTTCCTCCAATCTCCTGGCGAAGTGCAGTCTCTCTTAATGGTCATGCTCTATGAACATGTTGGTTCTGATGCAATTGTCAGTTAGACAGAACATTATCCCTAACATGCCGATCTACCATTACCTCAAGAATTTTGAGAATAAATGTCATGTGTGTAACAGGCCTCAGGTACATGGCCTGTGTCTTCGATTTCCCAGGTTTTGCGTTAAACGCCACCCTGTTTTTACTCCGCCTCATTGGTATATATCATACTGTGAAACCATCTCTAAGCATCTTAACCGATACCAGGTGTATTACCCGTCGCTGTTCGGGTACTTTATTGATAATTATATGTCATTTTCGATTATTTTGTCACCCCCTCCCCTAAGCGTGTCTTACCCTCAAAGTATTCATTTCAGATACCCGCAAATAGGTCAAACCCTTTCTGAAGCTTGATAGGCATTGTAATATCATTCAATGGGGATTTGCAAGGTTTAAGCCCATTTTAATTTTTCATAGTTTACAATCCTCTTGACAGATAACCATTCTTCTCTGGTTGGTTTCAGATTAGGGAACGCCAGTTCAAGACTCTCCCAGCCACCAAGTGATTCTTTTATAATTCCTGAGCCGGAGAATTGAACATGGAATAAGTCCCTCATGATCTCTTCCCCTATTTTGGTGTATACTCCATTCTTTCGTTGAAGTAAATTCTTTTGGAGCCTGGCGCATCCGATCTCCTCATAGTGCTTTTTCCATACAACTCTCTTAGCCTCTCTTAGGGCTTGATTGTACTATTTACCTGACTTTTTGCTGCACTGAACAATTTTCGAACTTATTTTCTTCTTTTATCCAGTTCATTATTCTACAATGGAATGTTCCTTTTAGGTAGCCTGGTGGAAAAAGGACAAATTTCGTTATAGGATGAAATTTCAATTCCTTCGAAGTCTTCTGAGTTATTTTCTATTATTCGTCGCAAGAGGTCTACGGAATGGGAAACATCTCACCTTCACGAAGGTAGAGCTTCTGCTCTCTTACAACCCAACATCCCTCCTAAGGCATGGTACTATCAGTTTCATTGGTCACGAGCTCTAACGGTTCGAGTAATCCAAATGAGGCTAAATCATGGATTATTCCCTTGACATCTACATAGGAGTTTAGGATTCACCACGCTACCGATGTCAGTATGCGGATGATGGCGATCTCACCCACATTTATTTTAAGTGTAGCCTTTATGATGCTTGTCGAAGTCACTTTCTATCTGAACTATGTCATCTACAAGTGCCGTTTCGACCAGCGCTGCATTGGAGTTGCAAGGTAAAAACAATTCAGTTCTCAATGCCGTGATATACTTTTTGAGAACCGCGGATATAAGAATTTGACTTAGTGCTCGTCGCATCGTTGCCAGTGTTATGTATGCTCTCCACCACTCCTCCCGGAAAAAAAGATTCAGTTTGGTTTTATGTACTTGTTGAATGTGGACGATTTGGTGGTTTTTCTTATCAGTACTTTGCACTGGCAATTCATATTTTTGTATGCGTGCTGTAGATGGAGGATTACCAAAGGTTGTTACCACAAAGATCAATTAAATAAAAAATAATTTCTATTACCACAGGTAATAGTTCCTTCTTAAAAGCTCCTCAATTGTTTTCATGTGTGGATTCCGGTAAGATTATACTAAAAACCAAACCAAACCTAATGGTGAAACATCTCCAAAGTGCCATTGCCTACCAAGCGACCACTGCTCAGCCCAAATACCTGCAGATTACGAAGTGTCATGTGGTCAGGACGACGAATCCTCTCGGCCATTATTCTTGACTATCTAGATCGCGGCCACCATCTTACCTTCACATAGCTACTCAGTTGTAATCAGGCTGGGTAGATCTCGAACCAGCCCTCATATTCAGGTAAAGAACCCTGACCTGGCCGGTAATCGAATCCGGTGTCTCTAGGTAAGAGGCCTGCGCGTTACCTGTGCACCGCGGTCCTTCTGCAAGCTTCTGCACATCGATTTATACCCTGAAAAATAAAAAAATAATGCACCTGTGGTCCGAACAGCTTACGACCTCAGATATTCATATACGATCGATGTTGGAGATTTTGAATTTTTTGATATTCTGACAAGTCTCTGTTCCCTTGAGTGCGTTTTCGATAATTTTGAAACCATATATTGTCCGCATGTCGCGACATGTTACAAAATAAATTCATTTTTCGGACTATATAATATATCAGTAAATGTTTAATGCTTGGATTTATCCTGCATACTTTTTTTTTTTTTTTTTGCTATTTGTTTTACATTGCACAGACACAGATATGTCTTAAGGCGATGGTGCGTAAGTAAAGGCCTAGAAATGGGAAGGAAGCGGCCGTGGCCTTAATTAAGGTACAGCCCCATCATTTGTCTGGTGTGAAAATGGGAAACCACGGAAAGTCATATTCAGGGCTGCCGAAAGTGGTGTTCGAACCAACTATCTCCCAGTTACTGGATACTGGCCGCACTTAAGCGACTGCAGCTATCTAGCTCGGTTATCCTGCATACTGATATGAATCAAACGAAAGGTCATATGAAACGCTACCTAGTGTAATAATATTACCGTGTGTTTTCTATTTCAGGAAGTTTATAAAGTGGTTACTAAAAGTTAGTTTCAGCAGACTGTAGAACCTAACAGTAATAAATGAACTAAGTAGAAACTAAAAAGAGATGGCATTAGATATTACAAAAACAGAGCAATAAATGTTAGTAATATTACGCTGATCCCATTTTCCCCACACGAGACAGTTTCCTTGTAAGGTATCCAGTTTCAAAGGTTCAACACATTGAAGGTCTTTAACAGTTGGTAATTATGAAGTGCGGCAGGAGAAATGCTCCTTCTAACTGGACCAAATGGTTTAAATGAGGGCACGGGGCTAGCAGCTCAGTAACTGTAACACCTATTTGATTAATACCATCCAATCGATTAAAGCTCCCCTCATCTCTTAACGTCTTAACGAACTGTTCACCAGACTAGAGAAAGTCTTTCCACTGACGTTACCAAAAGTAAAAAAGAAAAAAATTAAATCACTAAGTGAACAAGGCTGCCACTGTCGAAATGATGAAGTCCCATGTTGTGAAATTACTTTTACAAGCCGGAACGGAATTCAGTGAGCATGAGGATGCTTTCTTCGTAGCCTAATTACTCTCACTGTCATTGCTATATAACTGGTGACGTAATTTCCGGAAGTCTTGAATCCTTCCTAACAAACACTAGGCAACATGAATATAATGTAACACGTGCCTTCCTAATATACTATTGTAAGTATTTTGGTAATGTAAATTCCGAAGGCACAGCTTAGGAGAAGACACTTTCAACTTATAAACTAAGAATTTCGTCTATAAAGCATAGCAACCAACATTCTAATTTTTAAAAATCTGTAACACTATAGATATGTTGAAGTAGGACCTGTTCGATTACAGGCACCTGAGATGGGTACTTCACCTATAAAACTGCAATGTATTTTCCAGATAGGAAAATAATAATAATAATAATAATAATAATAATAAAATTAATAATAATAATAATAATAATAACATGTTCACATTACTGTCGCTGGAGTTATTTTACATGCCAGTAAATGTGCCGACATAAGGTTGTCGTATTTGAGCATTTGCAAATGCCATCGATTGACCCAGGATCAAAATTTTACTCGGGCTGAGAAGGGTAGCACTTATAATAGGTGAAACAATCAGCCCAGTTTTATTATTATTATTGTTATTATTATTATTATTATTATTATTATTATTATTATTATTATTGGAGCCGCAGTGGCTCAGGCGGCAGTGCGCCGGCCTCTCACCGCTGGGTTCCGTGGTTCAAATCCTGGTCACTACGTGTGAGATTTGTACTGGACAAAGTGGAGGCGGGATAGG
This sequence comes from Anabrus simplex, assembly GCF_040414725.1. Taxonomy (NCBI): domain Eukaryota; kingdom Metazoa; phylum Arthropoda; class Insecta; order Orthoptera; family Tettigoniidae; genus Anabrus; species Anabrus simplex. The sequence continues at coordinate 636,030,947 of NC_090265.1, read as the reverse complement.
TTTTTCTCCAGGTACTCCGGTTTTCCCTGTCATCTTTCATTCCAGCATCACTCTCCAATATAATTTTATTTCATGAATCATTCATTAATCATTGTCCCAGTGAAGTGCGACAGGCCTCGGCAGACGGCACAATTCCCATCCTCGCCGCTCGAACGGGGCTTCATTCATTCCATTCCTGACCCGGTCAAATGACTGGAAACAGGCTGCAGATTTTCATTTTCATTATTATTATTATTATTATTATTATTATTATTATTATTATTATTATATGGCCTCAGCTACCGTATGCAAGCATTTTAATTTGAAGCCATCTGGCTGTTTCTCGTCAATTTCGACGTTTCATTTTACTGCAGGCCTACTAGATGTCAGATTAAACCGATCCTTTCTTGGGCGTCTATGGCTTAGAATTCATTGATTTTGTTAGGTGAACACCAAATGTGTCATCATTGATCTTTTACATACTGACGTTGTACGACATGGAGTGTCGAATGGACTTTCTTCTGCCCTTCAGAAATCCGACTACCACTGCCGGGTTTGAACCAGCTATCTTAGGATTCGAAGGCCGACGGTCTACCACTGATCCACATAGGGAGGTATTATTATCATCATCATCATAATCATAATTTTCTCTTTGACTTCACATCTCGTCGGCACGTTTGTACGTTCCCGGTAAGGAGGGAAGGGAAGTTTCATCTCCATACCGGTAAACAGTTCCGTATTGGCTCCGCGTTTCACTTCCACCGTTCCCTGACCTGTTGTTCTTGACATTACGCGACCACGCTCCGTGACACCTTCGCCGAATACAGAACAATGATTATTCCTATTGTTTATCGCTGCATATTAAAGACGTCACGGCTACGCGCAACAACAAAATAATAATGAACAAGGGAAGAAATGAAAGTCAAGTGGCGGCCTTCACGTCCCATCCGGTTACCCTGTCTAAATCGTAGCACACCAACATTCTGTGCTACCCAAGGGGGGGGGGGGGGGTAATAACCTTTTTTTTTGCTAGTTGCTTTACGTCGCACCGACACAGATAGGTCTTATGGCGACGATGGGACAGGGAAAGGCTAGGAATGTGAAGGAAGCGGCCGTGGCCTTAATTAAGGTACAGCCCCAGCATTTGCCTGGTGTGAAAATGGGAAACCACGGAAAAACATTTTCCGGGCTGTCGATAGTGGTATTCGAACCTACTATCTCCCGGATGTAATAACCTTTATACTTCTAACTGTAATCAGCCCAGATCCAGCTCTTGAAAGATTTAATGTATACAGTGTGCTGTATGGGTTTGAATAAGTTTGTTATTTTCCATTTAATTTATTTATATTTATCATTCACTTCTTAAGTTATACCATCGGTAATCTGACAACTTATACTATGTGCCAAGAACATATTTTTCAGAAAAATAAACACATAAATTCTAAATGTAATACAGTAATTGGTTATTGACACGATAAAATACAGAATGTTTTATTAATACTAAACATTTGCGTTAAATATGTTATGAAAAAGCACTATGTTCTCAAACCCTAGGAACCAGAAAAATTAACAATTGTGTTAATCATTTAACATAATAAAGAATAATAAAAATGGCATTATAATAGTTCTAGTGGATCCTCGTCCAGGGTCGGTTTTTCCCTCGGACTCACCGAGGGATCCCACCTCTACCGCCTCAAGGGCCGTGTTCTGGAGCCTCAGACTCTGGGTCGGGGGATACAATTGGGGAGGATGACCAGTACCTCGCCTAGGCGGTCTCACCTGCTATGCTGAACAGGGGCCTTGTAAGGCAGACCCTCTGATGAGGGTGGGCGGCATCTCCCAAATATAGGTAACTGCGTGTTATTGTGGTGGAGGATAGTGTTATGTATGGTGTGTGAGTTGCAGGGATGTTGGGGACATCACAAACACCCGGCCTCCGGGCCATTGGAATTAACCAATTAAGGTTAAAATCCCCGACCCGGCCGGGAATCGAACCCGGGACCCTCTGAACAGAAGGCCAGTACGCTAACCATTCAGCCAACGAGTCGGACTGTGGGAGGATTGGAAGATTGGAAAGGATAGACAAGGAAAAGGGAAGGAAGCGGCCGTGGCCAGTTAGGTACCATCCCGGCATTTGCCTGGAGGAGAAGTGGGAAACCACGGAAAACCACTTCCAGGATAGCTGAGGTAGGAATCGAACCCATCTCTACTCAGTTGACCTCCCGAGGCTGAGTGGACATCGTTCCAGTCCTCATATCACTTTTCAAATTTCTTGGCAGAGCCGGGAATCGAACTCGGGCCTCCGGCGGTGGCAGCTAATCACACTAACCATTGCACCACAGAGGTGGACGTTTGTTATTTTCCACTTAATTTATTTATATTTATCATTCGCTTCGTAAGTTATACCGTCGGTAATTTGACAACTTTTATTATGTACAAAGAACATATCATTTTTCAGAAAAATAAACACATAAATTCTAAATGTAATACAGTAATTGGTTTTTGACACGATAACATACAGAATGTTTTTGTTAATACTAAACATTTGCGTTAAATATGTTATGAGAAAGTACTATGTTGTCAAACCCTAGGAACCAGAAAATATTAACAATTGTGTTAATCAGAGACTAACAATTTAACATAATAAAAATGGCATTGTAATAGTTCAGTAATGAATACTTTGAAGAAGATATTTCACCACTGAATATGCGCGAAACGTTAGGCGTAAATTTGCTTGCTTTCTGCACTATAATCAAAAGGAGAAAACTTAATTTTAAACTGCCAACCACTCCGAATCTAAAGTAGATGATACTGTAACATTCACATATGAGTAATTTTGTGTCTGTATATTTGATATATGAGATTATCCGTTCGTATACGAAATGAAATGGCGTATGACTTATAGTAGTGGAACGTGTCCGAGTACTTCGGCTTGCCTGGTGCAGGCCTTTTGATTTGACGCCCGTCGGCGTCCTTCGCGTCGTGATGAGTATGAAATGATGATGAAGACGACAAAGACACCCAGTCCCCGTACCAGGGGAATTAACCAATTATGGTTAAAATTCCCAATCCTGCCGGGAATCGAACCCGGGACCCCTGTGATCGAAGGCCAGCACGCCAACTATTTAGCCATGGAGCCGAACACCCGATCGTAAAAATTCGCTATCAAGCTTCAGCTCACTTCATATCCGAGCCCGTAGGGAAACAGGACAAGCGTTGGACATACATACGTGATATATCAGATTCAGAGATAGTGAGGGTCATTAAAATGTATTTTATTCATATATTAGACGTCAATGTTCGATGTAGTTTGCAATTCTGAATCCAATGACACCGAAAACGCAAAATGAATAAAATGCTTCTAAGAGATACAACCATACCAAGGATGACATGGGAAACCGATGAAATCAAGCCATCACGAAACTGTAACCTAATATTCGGGAGATGGTGGGATCGACCCCTACTGTCGGCAGCCCTGAATATGGTATTCCGTGGTATCCCGCTTTCATACCAAGGAAATGTTGTTATTATACCTTGATTAACGACCCGATCGCTTCCTTCCCAGCCCTATCCCATCTCATCATATGACCTTTCTGAATCGGTGCGACGCAAATTCAGCACCAAAAAATCAAACTTAGAAGTGATGCTCACAAATAACAATCAAGCTAACGTACCCGTTATAGGCTACTAAAGACAGGTTCAGACCATTTCATTCTTCAGCTAATAGTGTTTTATAAGTTGTCACCACATCTGAAGGAACTAGCATTCAGTATAATCAGATGTAGGTCCGACTAAGGTGCATAGTCATTTTTTTATGTCGCACCGACACAGACAGGTCTTATGGCGACGATGGGAGAGGAAAGACCTAGAAAGTGGTAGGAAGCGGCCGTGGCCTTAATTAAGGTACAGCCCCGGCATTTGCCCGGTGTGAAAATGGGAAACCACGGAAAACCATCTTCAGGTCTGCCGACAGTGGGGCTCGAACCCACTATCTCCCGATTACTGGATACTGGACGCACTTAAGCGACTGCAGCTTTCGAACTCGGTAGGTGCATAGTCTGGCCAGGGTATCCTTTCTATGATATAGGAATAGACCCTACAGCCAATGACTCGACGTCGAGTGTTGGGCGGCGGTAAATAATCCGACTCCGTAGCGGAGCCACCCACTGTGGGCGTATGAGCTCCTTTAGGATTGAAGATGGTCTCTCAGTGGACCGAATGCCACTGGAATTTATTTCTGTTAGAGGGCAGCGCTACCTGTCAGAATCACGATCACCAGATCATCACTGGATTACTGAGGTTGTTGCTGTATCAGGATCAAGGGACATGATACTGCAGTGTGGAAAGCAACGGGAACTACCAGACTAACTTCCCAAGACAATATTTCATGGGTATGGACAATATTTGTTTACAATTTGCTTTACATCGCACTGACACAGATAGGTTTTATGACGGCGATGGAATAGGAAAGGGCTAGGAATGGGAAGGAAGCGGCCGTGGCCTTAAGTAAAGAACAGCTCCAGTATTTGCTTGGTGTGAAAATGGAAAAACAGAAACCATCTTCAGGGCTGCCGACAGTGGGGTTCGAACTCACTATCTCCCGAAAGCAAGCTCCCAGCTGCTGGGTGGTATAGACAATATAGAAATGGATTTGTCTCGCGGTCCGGTCGATACGCAGCATCATCTCCGGTCCAGAATGAATGGTGTGAGGTCGGTGACTAGGCATACAAATACTCCCAGGCCTCGTTTGGGAAATATGTGACTGGGATGCGTAACATCAATAGAAAGCCATCTCTTCGACGCCAAATCAAAATCGGAACATGGAATGTAAGAGGGCTCTTGCACTCTGGGAAACTCAGACTCGTTGAGACTGAAATGGAAAATCACAACTTGGAGTAGCTAGAATTATCCGAAACTTACTGGTGAGACAATAGATTCTTCAGCACGATAAATGGAGATATGATAGGCTATACTTTTGGGACGGGATAATGAAAACGCAAATGATGTTACAGTTATTGCCCCTCAACATCTGCCAAATATGGTAGATGGCTGCTTATGCATTAATGACATGATTATCCACGTTGAAGACAGCTCCATGTAAGCTTCATATCATTAAGGTGTACGCCCCAACAACTTCAGCCAGCGAAGATGATAACGAGAAATTCTATGGAGAACGGATGACGTTAAGAGAAACATTTCCCACATGTAAATAACTATGGACTTTGGGGATTTCGGTGCCAAGCTTGAGAAAGCATCCACTAACAATGAGCTTAGACACATTGTTGGACCTTACGGAACTCGGCAGCGTGACGATCGTGGTGAAAGGCTGCAACAGTTCGGCATGCGTTCTATTTGAAGTTTTCCCATATTGACTCAGAATCAGCGACCATGGTCCATCGTGGAGTTCATAAGGATTCCTTGTTTTTCCTCAACAAACATCCTTAGGTCATCTAAGAGTTTCTTTCTTTGCATAGCCAACACGCTGTTTCAACACCATACCCAGAACTGCATACACAGTGTTCCCTGATGGTCTCCAGAGGAATCGTATGGATTTTATCCCACTCAGCAATAGAGGAAAATCTTCTGCTATCAATGCAAAGAGATATCCAGATGTGAACTGAGGAGCAGATCTCCAACTACTCCATATGGACTTTAGGCTGAAACGCAGAAGGATGTCCTATCTTACTTCTCAAAGGAAGAAACTCTTAAGTGACCTAAGGAGGTTTGTTGAGGAAAAACAAAGAATCCTTATGAACTCCACAATGCACTATTGTCGCTGATTCTGCGTCAATATGGAAAAACTTGAAATAGAACACAATACCAACTGTTATGAAATATTCTTCAACACACAAACGTCGTAAGTGCCATCACACGTGACGGCTCACACAGCAGCAGAAATAAATCAAAGAGACATCTATGCGGAACAAACACAGACATTCAGAACTGTGCCTTGAAATTTAGCGTCACTGGCCCAAGGACAGTCATAAGCATCTGTCAGAAATCTTAAGATATTGAAGCTCATGGGCAACGCAGTAAGAAACGAGATCTGTTTTGCAAGTAAAATAGCCTTCATACAAGAGCAAACCTCCAGTGTGGTCCATAGATGTAGTGGTGAAAATAAGCATGATTTGGAGGTGGGAGCGGCACTGTTATTGGTTGTACAATGAAGAAGAAGAAGAATAATAAGAAGAAAAATAAGAAGACATTCAATTACGACTGAATGGAGCGACTTAATGAAAAAATGAAATGGCGTATTGCTTTTAGTGCCGGGATGTGTCCGAGGACTTCGGCTCGCCAAGTGCAGTTCTTTTTACTTGACGACCGTAGGCGACCTGCGTGTCATGATGATGATGAAATGGTGATGAGATCGACACATACACCCAGGCCCCGTGCCAGGGGAATTAACTAATTATGGTTAAAATTCCAGACCCTGTCGGGAATCGAACCGGAGACATCTGTGACCAAAGGCGGTACACTAACCATTTAGCCATGGAGCTGGACGAGCAACTTAATGATGATTATTATGAATGTTGTATAAAGGAGCTTAACATCTAGGTCATCTGTCCCTAGGAGCGACTTCCAGAAGTATTGTACCACAAGAGGTAGGAAATGGAATCACCTAACATAAGACGCACAAAGCAGCTTGTTATGACAACAGCTGAATTACTGAAAGAGAAGAGTGGGATTGATGCTCAAATTATCACTTAATAGATTTGTAAGAAAAAATGCAGAGACGGGAAATAGCATTTTGATTGGCTTACATCCATACTCGTCCCTCTACACAAAACGGGCTCTAGAACGAAATGTGATAACCGCAGGACCTTATCTATTATCCCACACACCAGAAAGGCCATGTTAAACATAACCATGCTTCATTTTTATATAGGCCTTATCCGTGACTGTCAATTAATTCTTCATGTATAATTAAAACTGTTACCAGTTGAAAATTTTACCAAATGATTTACTCCACAACGCGTGTCAGAAACTCTGCTCCATCGTCAGGCGGTGAAATGGTGACATTTAATAAATTGTTGCTCCATTTGCTATACAACATACAATTGTTTTGAAAGAATATTATACTATTATAATAGGGTATGTCCGCCTCTGTAGAGTAGTGGTTAGTGTGATTAGCTACCAACCCCCGGAGGCCCGGGTTCGATTCGCGGCTCTACCACGAAATTTGAAAAGTGGTACGAGGGCTGTCACGCGGTCCACTCAGCCTCGGGAGGAGAAGTGAGTAGAGGTGGGTTCGATTCCCACCTCAGCCATCCCCGAAGTGGTTTTTGCGTGGTTTCCCACTTCTCCTCCAGGCAAATGCTGGGATGGTACCTAACTTAAGGCCACGGCCGCTTCATTCCCTCTTCCTTGTCTATCCCTTCCAATCTCCCCATGCCCCCTCACAAGGCCCCTGTTCAGCATAGCAGGTGAGACATGGCCAACTCGATAGGTAGGTCCGGCCTGCTACACTTGACAGTTCACACAGATGACGTCACACTTGTAGTGCTTCGATATGGAAGCATGAGTCTTATTTTCATGATAGTTTGCTTGTACGTTGATGTTATTTCAGTATTATTAAATGTGTTCGTTGGTGTTTTCAAGGAATAACTGTACGAAAAAGCATCAGTAAAAGATGTGTTTTCGGCAATAGTATGTGTTTGCTACTACAGCATTGTAATTTGAGCAGCCCGATGATAGGAAGCATTGCTAGGTTATGTGATAGGTTACGTGAACCCACTGAATTATAATAAATTATCTAACATACTTTAAAGCTGTTTTTAACGTTTAATTATTTACTTATGATTGTTCTGAAAATAATATAATTCGGGTAGAAACGGCGAAAAGACCATACTGTTTCGTTTCAACTGAGCCCAGGGAAAAGTCAAAATTAACTGATGATGCTGGGCAATCGTCATATATGTCACAATACAGTGGAAAGCATAGGGAAGTTTCATAAATGAAATTTGAAGAACCTGGCCAATTTCGGTGACAAGCGTGGGTATGTGGTGTAGAATTAATTAGTGTTGTGTCTAATATCTGTCATATTTTGGGAAATACGTTTTAACACTTATTCTTAAATAATTAACAATTTCATGTGATCGAACAATAATAAAACAATTACATTATCTTTGAGAGAATAATTCACCTAGTGACTACCATCGTACAATCCAGTTCAGTAGCCTTCATTAGAATACTTTTAATATGGAACATATGTTGAGTGCATGTATTTAGTGTATTTTTATGAATTCCCTTTGATAATGCTTCTTCAGTGATATGTGTTTATAGGCTTATTATTGCATTTCTTTTGCTATGTTATGGTGAGAATTATCGTATCAGTAGTATAGGAATTACATGCGACAGCGAAGATTTAGCACTAAACGTGTGACGTCACAACTCTTGGTAGCAGGCTTCTACATCAAAATGGCCATGGATGAGGCCGCCTGGGCGAGGTACTGATCCTCCTCCCCAAATTTTCTGTGAGAAACCAACCCTGCAGGGTAAACTGATTAGATAAAAAACAATAGCGTCCAGTGCATGATTAATTTATTACATGTTTGCAGGTTCGATTATAGATGGGTGTGTCGTCTCACAAATATACATTTATTGCTAAAGCTTACAATTGCTTTATAAATATCTACTTTCAATTTTATCACTGACCATGTGTGAAGATCAGTTAATTGAGTTCTATAAATTCCCATATTTTCTAAAGTATTCAGTTTTATCCCTATTGGACGGGTGTATGAAATTGTGAGGGCTTTCTGTAAATTTGGTCCCTCATGTCCTGTGTCATGCAGATGTGCACATTTTTTCTCAGAAACAATTGAACGAATATTTTCTTCTTCTTCTTCTTCTTCTTCTTCTTCTTCTTCTTCTTCATGTTCCATTTCATCGCAGAACGTTGGTGATTAGTAGCATGATCTGTTATGAACAGAGTAAACTTCGTCACCCGAAACAACTGGCTCAAGTTGCCGAGCCACAATGTTCTACTTCATGCCGGACCACCGTACAGTGCGTAATTTCAGGAATCTAGCCGGCCAAAAATCGTATGTCGGGAACTAATGGACCGATTTACTTAATACTTAGTATGTGACTGCTATTATTGGAGATAATTAAGTGTGTGGTTAAGAAAGCACAATGAATAAATTACTACGCCAGGAATAGAATTAGTAACCTTCGTAATTTAAATCATTTTTGTTATAGCTTTAAGAAATTAAATAGATGTTAATAGTGGGACATGCTGTTTAGTATGTTTAAAAATAGGTACAGGAATACATGTACTTGCCAAACAATTTATTCATTAGATGCAGTTACATCAGAATCGCTATCGTCAGTGTCATTATCTCCTTCGGCAGAACCAGATACAGGAGGCTCAGACAGTAAGTTGAGCACTTCTCGTGAAAGCGGAATCAACTTCCTTTTCCTTGATTTCCCTAAGCTGGTAATATAAGGGTCCGATGATATAAGCAGCCTATGGAAAAGTTAGTATTTGTGTCTTTCTGGAAGGTTTCCTATTATCTTTTCCCTGGTCTCCTGGGCTTCCTGGGAGAGTTGTCCAATAAGTATAATACAGTGCCTAATGACCTCCTCTCCATGACCCAAGAGTTTGTGCAAAGCTACAGGCATGTAGTACGATTTGTATTCTTGTAAGTATAATTGTATAGTTTCCTTTGCGTACATATCAAATGACATTTTATCAATGACATACCCACACGAAAGAGTTTCTACGATGGCACGTAGATGGTTTATTAAATTTATGTCTACTCCAGTAATATCCATAGAAGTGGACGCCTCTCTGAAGAATCTTCTAGCAGTTTCCATCACTGGTATTGCCAGCACTTTGCTTCGGATACCAACCAATAGAAGCGTTTCCTCCCTGAACTTCTGTAGTGACGTCATCTACAGTATTTATTTATTGCGTGTGTATCTTAGGCTTTAAATCAGTGCGTAAATGTATTGTGTTGAATGATAGTTATGCGATACTGTGATCTTTTGTAGTCATTGCGTCTGTTTTCTAGCTTTTATTGTCTGGATAAATTTATTACATGGAATTAAATACATCTCCCGCCCCTCGAGCCCATAAAATTATTTGTCTATTTTCTTTCGCAATTTGCCTTATATTTCAGTGCTGAGGTTTCTTAAGTGGCGTAGTTTACCTCTGATTCTGTACAAACCAAAAGTGGCCCTGTAAACCCCACGTCCCCTTTAGTACATAAAAATAATTTGTAGCTTAGTTTCTTCAGCTTTTTGTCTCGAACTTACATACTGAATTTCACAAATTTATGTGCTGCCGTATTCCCGTGATGGCGTTGAGCGGAGCCGTTCGATATGGCAACCCTGTTTTCATAAGAGCAATACTTTTTTCTTAACATGGAATGAACTATAGTACTGGCAGGCTCATCCTGACATTGTTGTGATGCACGACCTTCTGCAAGGCTCAATCTCTGTTCGGACCATCTTTTATTTTACTTCAGCAATTTGACCCTTTTTATACTATATTTTGTCCAGCGTGATCGAATTTTAGCACACAAAATACTGACAGATTTCATTATTAACTTGGTTATATCCTCGGAACAATCTTCAAAGCCTAAATGTTCAATTACAACATTCACAATATCATCGTTCCGCTTATACTCCCTGCTGTTCCTCAACAGCTGGAAAACCGACCTCCGGGTTACAGAGAATATGGCTTCTGAAAAAATGTTATTACTCTCATGGTCGCGCCTGGTCGCAGCAAAAAGTCACAGTTTTCTATTCATTAAAGTATAGATAACTCATCCAATAGACCTTCATTGCGGAAATCAAAGGCAATCCATTTTGAAACTCAGCTCAAATTTGTATAATTAGATAGCGCTTGGACACCGTGTACCTGAATTTTAAGTGCATATTCCGGTCAACAATATAGTAATATCAGAAAATGCTACATACTATATAAAAATAAACACCTTCATCTAATATAATCACATTGCAAGCTAAAGAAATATTTAGTTCTGACGTCTTCACTGAGCCCTCACCTAATACTAACTGCGCGCTCGCCTCGCCAGAATATGATGCCCTAACGGAGGAGAGCCACTTTAGGCTTTCGCTGAGATTAGATAATCAGACAGCGCGACTTTTCAGTACTTAATTACTGTACCCAAGAGTCTTATAAACACGACTCACAGAAAATGCGCACCAAAGACAAGGGTTGAAAATATCATTTTTGGCCGGCTGGATGCTGGAAATTACCCACTGTGCACCGTTCCGCATCATACGATCGAAGAATTCTAGCTTCCTTCTATTGATGGTAGTGAGAATTTCTGGTTCTTTGTTCATATGGTGCAAAACTTCTATATTGGTAATTTTAGCTGTCCGAGATATCTTCAGCATTCACATTTCAAACGCTTGCAATCTCTTGCACATGGTCTCGTTTAGTATCCATGTCTCAACGCCGTATAGTATGATACTGAATACGTAGCACCAGAGTCGTTGTGTCCGTAGTGTAATGCAAAAGTCACGGCTTGTCAACAGTTTCCTGTATTTCTGAAAATAAGTACTGGCCTGCTCATTTCTCCAATAGATCTCAGGGGCAAGATCCCAGCAAGTACGATACAAAGGTAATAGCGGAAAGCAGGCGTGAAAACTGGCGACAGCGATTGTAGCTCACTCTGGTGACTCGAAGTGTACACTAACAACCAGTCGTCAGCAGCTGTGAAGTAATACAATGTCAAATGTGAATATTATTTCATTATTTTAAGAGAAAATTGGTGGAAGAGGCAGTATTTGCGCCATGTTTAGTTGTAATTACTACAGACAGCAAAGTGCGTCAGACTTTCTAGAGTTTTCGGAAAAATAAAGAAATGTGAGCATGAGTTGAGATATTAGTGCAGATGGCATGAGTGACAATTGTTATTTACTGTTGGCCCATAACAATTTTGCAGTCCTCAATAAAGCCTTTGGAAATAAAACAATTTTTTCTTATATATTTTTACAGAAAAAGAAAAATGTCATATTACTGAAAGTAACGTATGTGATTTCATATTAATGTGCAAGTGGATGTACATATTATAGTATTTACATAATTATGGTATAACTAATCTCTAATTCTAACCATGTAGAGTATATGCCTAAGTGAATTTAATGGAAATATAGTTGCATGGCTTATACTGTAGTTGTATGCAAATTGTTACAGAAATTATTTATGTCTAATCTTTAATTTACCGAAAATAACATATGTACAGTAGGCTAAGTTACTTTCAATGTATACAGTTGTCGCTTCCCATGCCTTATCTGAAAATTTCAGAGAGTATCACATGTACGTTTAAGAGGTAGCTGTAGGCCTAAAATGGATGTTACTTTTCATGCCTTATCTCGTGATCAATAACATCTTATTAACCCAGATCAAACATTTTATACTTGAAACCCTGTCCCATAATTACTTTAAATCTTAAAAGCAATACGTTTTCGTATAAAAGTGAAATGTCGAGATCTTTGGTTCAGGTATTATGTCATAATAGCCAAGAGGAGCGGACGAGAGCTTTAGCAGTTATAACCGCGAGCCGCTGGCTAGCGTTAGTGACGCTGAATCGTCTGAAAGCTATGCATTTTCGAGAGAGTTGTCCGGCTCCGTGGTGAAATGGTTAGCGTGCTGGCCTTTGGTCACAGGAGTCCCGGGTTCGATTCCCGGCAGGGTCGGGAATTTTAACCATCATTGGTTAATTTAGCTGGCACGGGGGCTGGGTGTATGTGTTGTCTTCATCAACATTTCATCCTCATCACGACGCCTACGGAAGTCAAATCAAAAGACCTGCACCTGATGAGCCGAACTTGTCCTCGGACACTTCCGGCACTAAAAGCCATACGCCATTTCATTTCGAGAGAGTTTTTGCTTTATCTTTGTAGCCTACAGTATTTGCTCCCAGTCATCATTAATGTGACACCCCAGGTATTTATATGTTGCCACTCTTGTGATCCGGTCTTTACCTGCTTTGAGAATGCTCCGAATACCACCTACTTTCTACTTATTGTTGTTGTTGCTAGTTGCTTTACGTCGCACCGACACAGATAGGTCTTATGGCGACGATGGGACAGGGAAGGGCTGGGAGTGGGAAGGAAGCGCCCGTGGCCTTAATGAAGTTACAGCCCCAGCATTTGCCTGGTGTGAAAATGGGGAAACCACGGAAAACCATTTTCAGAGCTGCCGACAGTGGGGTTCGAACCTACTATCTCCCGAATACTGGATAATGGCCGCACTTAAGCGACTGCAGCTATCGAGCTCGGTCTTTCTACTTATAACCATCCATTTGGTTTTCTAATTGAGCTTATAGAAATTATAATGTTCGTTGTGGATAACCACAGGGTTTGTATCTGCGTGGCAGTTGAATTTGAATTTAAATGCGATGAACATCCAATACCATTTGCTCATTCCTTTCTTGAGGGAGTGTACATTTTTCTTTTTCTCTTACACACTTTAAAATGCGTGTGAACACTGCTTAATATGCACATTTCACATACACTTTATAGTCAATTACATAACGTGCAAAATGAGTTCTTGATGTGACAACCAATGACTTAAGTCGTTAAGTCTGACTTCTCACACTTGAGTAATCTTGGCAGAGATCTCAACAATTTGTGGGAAAGTTCTGTTTCAGACGATAAATTTCATCGGTGATATTCCCATAGACATCATATCTTGACGGTACAAATACGAGGAGGATACAGCCTCGAAAGTAAACGCAAATCTACCAATTGGAAGCTACAAGTAGCTCGAAAATCTGGTTCTTTTCTGCCCCGGAATACGAGTCTTCGGTCCTCTAATATTCCGGTTAGATTTCAAAGTTATCAGAAAGTTAACATCTGACATGTGTTAGTTCACATACTTCGTGAGAGCAAATTTATAGTAAAATAAAAGTAAAAAGCAAATTGAACTCCATTCAGAACATAATGCCCCAAGAGTAGTGGAAGATAAAGGCTTCTGCTATAAGCTATAAGTAACTTCGGCAATAATAATAATAATAATAATAATAATAATAATAATAATAATAATAATAATAATAATAATAATAATAATAATAAAGGCGCCTGTGCGCCAATTTCGACTTTCCATTTTACTCTACCAAGTGGCAGGATAAATCGAACATCTACTGAATGATGTACGACTGAGTTTTCAATTTTTCATGCAATTTTGTCTGGTAAACACCAAATATGTTACCTAAGGTATTTTTACATGCCGACATCGTATGACACGGAGTGTCAAATGGACTCCCATCATAATTTTAAAATTCGGACTACACCTTACGGGTCTGAAACCTCGAACCTGGAATCCGGAGGCCGACACTCGTCCGCAGAGAAATACCTCGGTATTAATTGGTATCAAGTGATTAGCTCTATGTCCGATTTATCTCCCATAAATTGACTTAATATTCACTTTTCTGTGTAAGTGAGTGAACTTCAAGGCCAAATGGATTGCCAGAAGTAGAAATCTAGTTTCTAAACTTTTCGACTTTCTGACAGGAAATCGACCACTTTACCTTCCGGTTGAATGGAGCACGCCCCTATCGCCTCGGTTAGGCAGTCTCAACTGAGTAAGGATAGCTTAAAATTCGAATCCTCGTCCCTTCTTGAAATGATTTTCCATGACATCCTCGCTTCCATTCCAGATAAATGCTAAGATGGTACCTTACAAAGGACTATCACTGCCTTCATCTAAATCCTAGTTTTCTTCTTCCTATTCGTAAGTCTGAAATGCTTCCGTTCAGACGTGTAGATTTTAATCGTTACAATTGAACTGGACATCTCCGGATTCTCAAATTAATCATTATTTAGAACAATGGTTCCCTTTAGGCTTAGAGCTGTGCATCTGCTCTTATTTTTGTTGGTCTGCCAAATAACCCATACATTTTAAAAGTCGCATTAAAGAGAAAGAAAGAAATAAAGAAAAAAGGATTAGACTTACACAAAACTGTATTTATAACTAAGTATAGGTTACAGTTAAAACATTTCAATATCATGGTAAAGTAATGCCTGCTTTTTACGAATATTCCTTCAGCACCTGTCTTTAACGGAATTTCAAAGGACGGGATACATTTCCACAAAAGGCAGTTTCCGTTATTCGTACTAATTTGGTATGCGAAACATTCTCAGAATACAATAAATTCATTACTTTTCTTATCGGTACAGTACTGTACTCTGCATAATCGAGCAGTCGAAACGAGTATTCTGAACTGCAGTGGCCTCTGTTGCAGGGCGAATTCCTATACCTCCTTTATACTTCTGATTGCAACTTGATAAACCTCCAATCTCCAGTCATTCCCTTCTTCGAACACAATAACGCCATCTTTGAGTTCCTCTTCATGTTAGCTTTCTCATAGTAAAAACTATTGAACCACCGGTGGTTAATTCGAAATACGATTAGCAGCTATTGAAAAATGAAATTAAATGGCGTATGGCTTTTAGTGCCGGGAGTGTACGAGTTCGGCTCACCAGATGCAGGTCTTTCGATTTGACCCCCGTAGGCGACCTGCGCGTCGTGATGAGGATGAAATGATGATGAAGACGACAGTTACACCCAGCCCCCGTGCCAGCGAAATTAACCAATTAAGGTTAAAATTCCAGACCCTGCCGAGAATCGAACCCGGGACTCTGGTGGCCAAAGGTCTGCACGATAACCATTTAGCCATGGAGCCGGACAGCAGCTATTCATAGAGTACGGAAAGTCAACTGAGTGGTCAAGTGAGAGAGAGAGATATGCCACTTTGACAAGGAATGGAAATAAATTGAGTTTTGTAAATCATTGTGTTGGATCATTATTTGCACAATAAAGGGAGCTATGTCGTGTGATTCTAGTTAAAATTATAGACAGCATATGGCAGTAGAATACTAGAAATGGCAAAAACTCCATTTTCCAAGTTTTTGGCATAGCTCCTTCTCTCACTAGACACCTCGATTGCCCGGCGGTCAAGTAGGTAAAAAAAGCTTAGCAGTAAATACCAAAAACAAAAGAAGAATAATTATACTGAACAACAATATATAGTACCTGTCTTTTAATCACAGATCGTATAAAATATACAGAATGGTTAAAATATTGCTAAATAATCCACAAGGAAGACGGGAAATTCTCCGTTTGAATTTCCGTTTCCGTGCTTGAAAGTTTCCACTTAATCCAGGGCGATTTGCATTACATTTTATGTCCACGAATGGGATACTTTTCAGTTAAAGGCAGGTATTGGATTAATACGGGTTTTATTGAATTTTTAAATTTTAACCTTAAATCAGAATAAAAATGGAAGAAATATTTACGTTTGTTCTTGAGATAGCAAAATACCGTCAGTGTTTACCCACAGAGATATTCGAGGAACAAAATAGCACAAGAAATGTTTAAGCTTCTTCACCCCCTTTCTTATATTTGGAAAATACCTTAACCCAGAGTTTTATTAAGTGTACACTCTTTGGGAAACACCTTCAATGAATCATCACAAATAAACATTCAGAACTTCATCTTGATATTCCTAAAGTAGAATATTGTAATAAGGAATGCATTTTAAAGTTGAGGTGTTTTGTGTAAATGATATCATGGAACACGAGGGCCCCCCCAAGGCACTGCGGCACTGAAGGGCATTGGCCTACCTAGCGACTGCTGCTCAGCTCGGAGGCCTGAAGATTACTAGGTGTCGTGTGGTCAGCACGACGATTTCTCTCGGCCCTTATTCTTGGCTTTCTAGACCAGGGCCGCTATCTCACCTAATCACGTAGGCTGAGTAGACCTCGAACCAGCCTTCAGATCCTGGTAAAAATCCCTGACCTTGCCGGGAATCGAACAAGGTGCCCCCTGGTAAGAGGCAGGCACGCGACCTCTATACTACGGGGCTGGCGCCGAGGGGACCACAGACCTTTAAATGGGAAAGACTTGTCTAGAGAGCTGGACTGTCTGTAAACAGAATGAAAACAAACATTTCTGGATGTATACTAAACACTTCACGTAATTTACTATTAGCGGACCTCAAGGAAGTGATTGCTTTCTCTGGTAAACAAACTCTAAGGAAAGACACGTGGACGATATATTTTAAGGTTATGTAGTTTCGAAACTGAAAGTAAATCTGGTTCACTTTGTGTGTGTCTGCCTGGAATTACAGTGAAGTGAAATAACTCTCCGTCCAGCGAGAAGTAGGTGAAAGCTCCGACATTGATGCGTGCTGCATTACCTCACCATGGGAACAGCCACGTGGTTCACGCAAGCACACACTAGGCCACTGTGCCAAGAGCACTTTGCGACACTTTCAACCTTAGCTGGACATGAATTTCCTGGGAAATAGTACAGCCCTGTATAGTTCTCACTGTATGAGGAGTTATTTCTGGAATATACTGCCATAGCAGTCTGTATAACAGGGAATATTCGCAAACTCCCTGACTGATAATGGCATGAAATCAAATACGATGGAAATTTTAGTTATATTCAATACTTATTGCACCCATTTTGGCTGCCTATTGCGGTAACTGTACATGTTTATCGGCCTAGTTTGATGCTGATGTAATAATGAATAGTCTTACGTTAAGAAACTCAGTAAACTACTACAAAAAAAAACCTGTAAAAATGTTAGTACTTGGCAGGATTTATACAACAGCAAGGAGCTGCAAGGAGATTTATTCCTTTCAGTCCCTACCCACACAAATGTGTACAGGAACATATTTCTTTTCGGCTTCATCTTTGCCGCTAGACAGTTCAAACCTGTACCACGCGCTGGTGTAGACTGTTTCAGTAATCAACAGGGGGCTGCATCACATGATTGTAAATTATTGATGTGTAGAAGTCCCAATCAAAACGTGCAAGAATGTTTCATACAAGGTCCCAGTTCACTGTTAAAAACCTGCATAATTACAGTGTATTTGAACCTTCAAAAGACTGCAAACTTATATAAATAATCCCATGAACTGAAGCAGAGTTGTGTCTTAAGCTTCAAAGTGAAGGAATTCAGCAATAAATGCCAATTAATTGTTAAAAATGTTGTGTGAATGAAATTAAAATTAGCCGACTATAAATACATAGACCCGGTCTAGAAAGCCAAGAATAACGGCCGAGAGGATTCGTCGTGCTGACCACACGACACTTCTTAATCTGCAGGCCTTCGGGCTGAGCAGCGGTCGCTTGGTAGGCCAAGGCCCTTCAAGGGCTGTAGTGCCATGGGGTTAGGTTAGGTTAGGTTATAAATACATAGAAATTGAGAAAAATTAACGGTTTGATGCATATCATACAAATGTGTAGATCGCAAACTTGTGCAAGACAATTTGTTGACTTCAAAAATAACTTTCTCGTAATTAGTCAGTTTTAACATAAAAATATAGATTGTTTTCGTAAGAATTTTACCGTAGGATCTGAGACAGTTATTACTCCACATAAATCAGGCAACTTCAACAATCAATACAAACAATATAAATTATGAGACAGGTAACCATTCCACCTGTTGCAACTTCCCTTTTTCAATCTTCGGATGATTTTATCGCCAATGACAGCGGTTTGCCACGCGTTTCCCTGGGCGTGTTTTACTCAACAACATTGATATCGACCTCCAGAGCCGTAACGCTGTTATCAACCTTCAAAAGCTTATCAACAATCAGTTCAGTGCCATCATATTCAGTAACGTGATTAAGCATACTTGGAAGAAAGGTGCATTTCCAGTTGAATGGGATGCCTCTAATGTTCCTGACAATCTTATCTGCGAACCTGAAGATTCGAGTTCCTCCACTTCCTAATGCAATGTGTTTATTTTCGTTTACAGCTGTTGTGCTTAACAGATTTTTACATCAGGACCCCACAAACATGGAGCCGGATACGAAATAAATAAATAAATAAATAAATAAATAAATAAATAAATAAATAAATAAATAAATAAATAAATAAATAAATAAATAAATAAATAAATAAATAAATAAATAAATAAATAAATAAATAAATAAATAAATAAATAAATAAATAAATAAATAAATAAATAAATAAATAAATAAATAAATAAATAAATAAATAAATAAATAAATAAATAAATAAATAAATAAATAAATAAATAAATAAATAAATAAATAAATAAATAAATAAATAAATAAATAAATAAATAAATAAATAAATAAATAAATAAATAAATAAATAAATAAATAAATAAATAAATAAATAAATAAATAAATAAATAAATAAATAAATAAATAAATAAATAAATAAATAAATAAATAAATAAATAAATAAATAAATAAATAAATAAATAAATAAATAAATAAATAAATAAATAAATAAATAAATAAATAAATAAATAAATAAATAAATAAATAAATAAATAAATAAATAAATAAATAAATAAATAAATAAATAAATAAATAAATAAATAAATAAATAAATAAATAAATAAATAAATAAATAAATAAATAAATAAATAAATAAATAAATAAATAAATAAATAAATAAATAAATAAATAAATAAATAAATAAATAAATAAATAAATAAATAAATAAATAAATAAATAAATAAATAAATAAATAAATAAATAAATAAATAAATAAATAAATAAATAAATAAATAAATAAATAAATAAATAAATAAATAAATAAATAAATAAATAAATAAATAAATAAATAAATAAATAAATAAATAAATAAATAAATAAATAAATAAATAAATAAATAAATAAATAAATAAATAAATAAATAAATAAATAAATAAATAAATAAATAAATAAATAAATAAATAAATAAATAAATAAATAAATAAATAAATAAATAAATAAATAAATAAATAAATAAATAAATAAATAAATAAATAAATAAATAAATAAATAAATAAATAAATAAATAAATAAATAAATAAATAAATAAATAAATAAATAAATAAATAAATAAATAAATAAATAAATAAATAAATAAATAAATAAATAAATAAATAAATAAATAAATAAATAAATAAATAAATAAATAAATAAATAAATAAATAAATAAATAAATAAATAAATAAATAAATAAATAAATAAATAAATAAATAAATAAATAAATAAATAAATAAATAAATAAATAAATAAATAAATAAAATTAATTAATTAATTAATTAATCTAGGTTCATAAACACGCATAATTGCCAATATGGTCAACTAAAATTCCCATCGTTCCCAGAGTTATTAATGCAGTTATCAGTCAGGGATTTCGCGAATGCTCCTTGTAAGAATAACGGGCACTTAAATGTGGGGAAGAAAGGAATTTATTTTGTATAATATAGTCTTCTTCTCCTTAATCATTTTACCCTCCAGGCTTGATTATTCCCTCACACTCAGCGAGGGAAACCCAGCTCTACCGCCTCAAGGGTGGGGGAAGAAACTGGGGAGGTGGACCAATACCTCGCCCAGGCGGCTCCACCTGCTATGCTGAACAGGGGCCTTGAGGGGGGATGGGAAGATTGGAAGGGATATACAAGGAAGAGGAAAGGAAGCGGCCGTGGCCTTAAGTTAGGTACCATCCCGGCATTTGCCTGGAGGAGACATGGGAAACCACGGAAAACCACTTCCGGGATGTCTGAGATGGGAATCGAACCCTTCTCTACTCAGTTCACCTCCCAAGACTGAGTGGATCCCATCCCACCTCTTGTACCACTTTTCAAATTTCGTGGCAGGACCGGGAATCGAACCCGGGCCTCCGGGAATGGCAGCTAATGATGCTAACCACTACACCACAGAGGCGGACGTATAATATAGTCACCAGGTATATATCCTCGTCATCCCACAGCAACTAGTTATGCCGTTTTGTTTTCATTCAATTCATATTGCAATAAATGTCCATATACTTAAAGATCAGATTGTAACCGTAAAAACTTGGTTTTAAATTTTCAGTAATAATAATGTTATTGGCTTTACGTCCCACTAACTACTTTTACGGTTTTGGAGACGCCGAGGTGCCGGAATTTAGTCCCGCAGGATTTCTTTTACGTGCCAGTAAATCTACCGGCACGAGTCCGGCGTATTTGAGCACTTTAAAATACCAGCGGACTGAGCCAGGATCGAACCTGCCAAGCTGGGGTCAGAAGGCCAGCGTCTCAACCGTCTGAGCCACTCAGCCTGGCTAAATTATCAGTAGCCCGTACAGTTGCTTTATGGGGACAGCTACATAACGACTAGAGACTTTAAACGACTCTATCCCAAATATTTAGGGTTAATCTGTTGTGGAAACCCTAGGGTTCTTTAGAGAACGTCGGTAAGTAATTCATTCCTCTACTACGCGACGACATTTTTCTCCTTATATGCACAACATGGGCTTGAGAGACTAACGTTTGAAAGACGCACGAGATTTAATTTATACGGTGATCTATCTATCTGTCTATGTATATAAAAATGAATGTTCGTTTGTATGTCTCGAATGGGCTCAAAAACTACTGGACAGATTTCGCTAAAAATTTCACAATTTGTTCTTATTACTCCCGGGAGGGATTAGGAATTGGTTTGAACGAAGTCCCATGGGTAGTATTTTTATGATGAGTAATTGTATGTAATTAAATTGCAAAGCCGCACCAAGATTGGATCGCCTTGATAGACAGATGTTCGCGAGGCGACAGCAGCTTGCGCTATAACATTACAGTCCGGTAAGAAATGCTGCGTATAGGAGGATGGGAACACGCCCCCATCTATATATACAGAGTGTACGTGCAGATATACGTGCAGATATTAAGCTAGTCGGTAAAGAAAAATACATCTCACAATATATGCTATGTATTTTTTACCTTGTCCTATTAGTTTGCCCATAACTGAGCCAAATATTTCAGGACCTAATGTGTTTTGAACGGTCGTAGCAAGATATGCCGGTTACGTCATTCTGTCTACGCGTACTGGAAGTACAGTAGCGGAGTATAGGGCTTGTTGAACCTGTTTCTTATCGCAGTCCAACACATGTTGTTGTGCACTTCCCCTAAAGGCTTGGCAAGTAGGAGAGGATGACTCCCGTGCCAGACCACTTGCTGTACTCGAAAACCGGTCTAGGGTACTCTGTGTGAAATGTACACAGAATCCTTACAGTAACCTCGAAGATACGTACCAGCACATACACGCGACTCAAGTATTGTGTAGTTGTGTGTGATTTATAAGACGACAATGGCACTACTCAGTGATCCAAGCTGACAAAATGAAAGGAAATAGTTAATAAGTAAATGAAAAATGAGTGCAACATTTCTGTGCTGTTATTGCGACAGTCTACGATGAATTTCTGACAATAAACAATGCGAGTTGTCTATGCATATTCATAAACTTTTCAGGTCAATGAAAGGACGGTGGACACTGAAAGAAAAGGCTATATGTATTCAGTCATATTGTTATTAATGAGACCGATTTTAAAAACCACAGTTGCAACCATGCGTGAACATTGCTCGAAGGAAAAATAGATACTGTTGATTTTTTTTGCTAGTTGCTTTACGTCGCACCGACACAGATGGGTTTTATTGCGACGATGGGAGAGAAAAGGGCTAGGAGTGGGAAGGAAGCGGCCGTGGCCTTAATTAATGTACAGCCCCACGGAAAACCACGGAAAACCATCTTCAGGGCCGCCGACAGGTTCGAACCTGCTATCTCCCGAATACTGGATACTGGCCGCACTTAAGCGACTGCAGCTATCGAGCTCGGTCTACTGTGGAATTGCCGCCGGGTATTTCTAATAGAAGGCTTATTCTTCCTTTTTCTAATCTGTTTGCCCTCCAAGGTTGGTTTTCCCTCGGACTCAGCGAGGGATCCCACCTCTACCACCTCAAGCGCAGTGTCCTGGAGCGTGGGACATTGGGTCGGAGGATACAACTGGGGAGAATGACTAGTACCTCGCCCAGGCGGTCTCACATTCTATGCTGAACAGGGGCCTAGCGGGGGCCTTGCGGGGGAATGGGGAATTTGGAAGGGATAGACAAGGAAGAGGGAAGGAAGCGGCCGTGGCCTTAAGTTAGGTACAATCTCGGCATTTACCTGGAGAAGTGGGAAACTACGAGAAACCATTTTCAGGATGGCTGAGGTGGGAATCGAACCACCTCTACTCATTTGACCTCCCGAGGATTAGTGGACCCCGTTCCTGCCCTCGTACCACTTTTCAAATTTCGTGGCGGAGCTGGGAATGGAACACGGGCCTCCGGGGGGTGGCAGCTAATCACACTAACCACTATACCACAGAGGTGGACAGAAGGCTAATTACTGGACAGTAAGTGCCGATAGGCAATGTAACGGACCCGTTTAATTTAAACTTCCGTAATAATAATGTTACTACTACTACTACTATCTTTACGTTCCACTAACTAATTTTCGCGGTTTTTGGAGACGCTGAAGTGCCAGAATTTTGTACCGCATTAGTTTTTTAAAGGCAAGTAAATCCACAGACACGAGACTGGCGTATTTCAGCACCTTGAAATACCACCGAACTGAGCCGTCATCGAACCTGCCAAGGCGGGATCAGAAGACCAGCGCTATATCGTCTGAGCTACGTAGACCGGCATTGGAGCTTAGAGTAAGTTGATCGTGCGGTTAGGGGCGCGCAGCAGTGAGCTTGTATTCTGGTGATAGTGGGTTCAATCTCCACTGTCGGCAGCCGGGAGGATGGTTTTCCGTAGTTTCCCATTTTCACATCAGGGAAATGCCGGGACTGTACCTTTATTAGACTTCGAGCGCTTCCTTCCCACTTGTATCCCTTTTCCCTTCCATCGTTTCCGTAAGACCTATTTGTGTCGGTGCAACGTAAAACAATTTTTAAGTACATGTTTCGGTAATTTCGGAGACACGTCTGCAATTATAATATTAATTCGGACCTGTTAAAATTTCACTATTTTCTTTAGTGTTTTCTGACAGATTACGAGCTACGAAGTTTGAGTGGGGCGATTAACTTTTATTTTCATAACAGTTAGTAATAATAACTAACACAGTTTTTATAATAATATTGTTAGTGGCTTTTCGACGGATGCAAGCTGACAGCTGCGCGCTCCTAATCGCACGGCCAACTCGCCCAGTAATAATAATAATAATAATAATAATAATAATAATAATAATAATAATAATAATAATAATAATAATAATAATAATAATAAATCTTTACGTGTCAATGGAGACACGCGGTGTCGGAATTTTGCCCACAGGTATTCTTTAACGTGCCTGTAAATCTACCTATCAGACGCGGTTGTATTTGAGCACCTTCAAATACCAGGATCGAGCCTGCTAAGTTCATGAAACCAGTGCTTGAACCTTCTGAGCCACTCAGCCTGGCAACGTTTATTTTGATACGTTTAATAGGCACTGCAAAATCAGCAGTAAGAGAGAAGGCTTTCATTTACATTTAAACATGTTCTCTTCGGTTGGAAGCACGAAAGGAAGGTACATTTAATTAATTTATGTTTATAACATGTCCCTCACCGGTATGAAGTAAAACGCTCGATGTGTTTTGACATTTCAATTCCGATACTATTCACTTGGAAATCCTATCCCATGCATTCTTTCGTTGACGTAATAAACTTTATTTATTTACACGTCAACATGGGATGTTTCGGCATACGGCGAGTTGGACTCCCAAAAGACCATGATATTGAAATCGCACTGTGGGAGAATATTCCACGCAAGCACTTCGACAAAAGCACTAGATCTGTCACGTGCCGGTTCGGTTGTCTGCTGTTCCTAGCGACGGGGATGTGGCTGGACGGGTTCGCCGCCCCTACAAGAAACCTGGCTGTCTGACCTTGACCTGAATAGCAGCTGTCAGAGATGTGAATTATCGTCCGTACTAGTACGCGAGTTACTTCGTAGTAGTAGCATCAGTAGTAGTATTTGAATAATGCGAGTGTATGAATACCACGATATGCTGCTAGTGTATCGTGTAGCCGAACAGAACACGGGTCGCCCTTCATGAATCGATCGGGAAAGGCTTCGAGCAATTTATATTTTGTTTCTTATTCACTACGAGTTAAAACAGAGGGCCGATGACATTAAGACAGCAATCATCATCATCATCATCATCATCACGTATAAATATTCAATAAAATAATTGTTTGATATTCATCGTTACTGAAATAGGAACTATAAGTTAACATTTAACTTAAGAAGTTTGCCTAGGGTGATTTGTTAATTTACAAAAGAAAGTTTAAAATTTATTTTAGTGTAAGGCAATCTTGTTTTCTAAACTGTTGTACTGTAATGTTTGACATACGTACATTTTCTTGTTCACAGGCGTTTTCGTGTACGTTCGTAAATCCGTACTTTTCTATTCGAGATAGTCTTGTTACCGTCCACCTGGAATTACGGAGCCCGTACTGTATGTTAGTTCATTATTTTTCTACAACAGAGTGTTATTAATGCGACTGTAGTTCCTACGACCACGCCACTCTTATGTCAGTGTCACTGATGTGCGCTTTGTTCGGCTCTGTTCTGTTGACTATGTGGCTCTCGTTACCTTCTTCTTCTTCTTCTTATTCTACTGCAGCTTTGTCTTAACAGGTGTACTGTATTCTACCGACATCATCTTAACACGCAGTAGCGTAATCTGCTGCGATTTAACGAGCTCGATAAATGCAGTCGCTTAAGTCCGGCTCCATGGCTAAATGGTTAGCGTGCTGGCCTGTGGTCACAAGGATTCCGGGTTCCATTCCCGGCAGGGTTGGGAATTTAACCTTAATTCGTTAATTTTGCTGGCACTGGAAGTGGGTGTATGTGCCATCTTCATCATCATTTCATCCTCATCACGACGCGCAGGTCGCCTACGGGGATCAAATCAAAAGATCTGCATCTGGCGAACCGAACTTGTTCTCGGACACTCCCGGCACTAAAAGCCATACGACATTTCATTTCAGTGGGGCCAGAATCCATTATTCGGGAGATAGTGCGTCCGAACCCCACTCTCGGCAGTCCATAAAATGGCTTTCCGCGGTTTCCCATTTTACACCAGGCAAATACTGGGGCTGTACCTTAATTAAGGCCACGGCCGTTTCCTTCCCTGTCCAAGCCCTTTCCAGTCCCATCGTCACCGTAAGGCCTATCTGTGTAGGTGCGGCGTAAAGCCAATAGTTGCTGCGATTTGTTATTAGCACCATCATACTAAAATGTAATATAGTTGTGGCGGAATCTTCTTAGATACGTTCGACATCTGTGGATTGTATATAATTTGATAACTCATCTGTACTCATGAAAGCGACCGTCGGCCTGGCGTTCAGGTTAATAGCTACATGTCTCTAACGTGTAACCTTGTTTATGTTTCTTAGATTTGTTGATGTGTATGTTTGATGTTTATACACAATACGAGATTACAGCTGACTCATCCCCACGAGCTTGACCTGGTTCTCGTCTTACGTATAGTAATCTGTAGGTAACTACTGCGACCGATGCTTACTCAGGTGACATACATTTTATCTTGTTTCCTCTTAAACCACGCATATTTTACTACTTTCTTCCACCTATTTCAACTTTTAATGACCTGATAATAATAATAATAAGAAGATAATAATAATAACGTTAAGTGCTTTACGTCCCACTAACTACTTCTACGGTTTTCTGAGACGCTGCGGTGACCGAATTTAGTCCCGCACGAGTTCTTTTTATGTACCAGAAAATCTGCCGACACGAGGCTGACGTACAGTATTTGAGTACCTTCAACTACCACCGGACTGGGCCTTGTTCGAACCTGTGAAGTTGGAGTCAAAAAGCCTGCACCTCAACCGTCTGAGCCACTCAGCCCTGATGGAGGCACGACATGTACGTACGT
The DNA here is from genome assembly GCF_040414725.1 of Anabrus simplex. Taxonomy (NCBI): domain Eukaryota; kingdom Metazoa; phylum Arthropoda; class Insecta; order Orthoptera; family Tettigoniidae; genus Anabrus; species Anabrus simplex. Next base: position 636,004,270 of record NC_090265.1, on the reverse strand, counting down.
TTAATTTATTTAGTTGTATAAAATGTCCATTATTCCTTTGAAACTAAACGTTCGATGTGTTTCGATAATTCTATTCCGATACTACTCATTTGGGCATCCCATGACTGCTTTCGTTGGCGTTAGGAACTGCCATATTTCTTCTACCTTTACGCAATGCACAACGGGGATCGTACCGTATTTCACGTCCCGGCGCGCCTATCCCAACCAATAATTATATCACCCGCTCGTACAGGTCCCGCACCGATACAGGTTTTCAGGTCATTTCCATACTCAAGACCACGGGGCTGATGACCACAGATATCCCAATCCCCTAAAGGACATAACAGCAAATGAACCAGTATTAACGCTGAGAATTCGGTACATCTCTAGGGTCCGAAACCGATGACCAGGGATGTCTGAAGCCCCTAAGACGGAAACTAAATACTGACAACAACGAAACAAGTCTGGCGAGAATATAACGTAACATGGCATACACTACTGTAGTAGCCACCTTCAGCTGTTATCGTAGCTCAATTGCTCTTAAACATAAAACCAGTTTGACAAGTATGTTACGTAACATCTCGTGCATTGCATAGGTAGCGTTCAGCTGTTACGGTAGTACATTTGCACGTAAACATAAACAGAAACCAGTTTGGCTCGGATGGCGCGTGACTCGCCTGTTCTCAAAGGGAAGCTATTCTTTCACAAGAACAGGGCATACTACCTATTCTAAAAACATCGTATCTCTTTGCTCTCGAAAATAACTTCCGAGGATTACTAAAAGTTTGTTATATAGTGGTTCGTCACATCGTTCTCTATTGCTAGAAGAAATATCTGCAGGTATACACCGTACACCCTATATAGAGTCGGGGAATGAGAAACAACAGTCTAAGCTATAAACAAATTTATTCACCCTGGATGGAATTGCAGTTTAGGGGTAGGCGCTTAAATGTAATTTTTAAATACCTATGTTATTCGTGCTATCGAAAAGTATTACATAACAAAAGTTATATTGAATACAATTTCCGATCATTTATGTTTTAATCAGTTTTACCGTACCGACTATGCTAAGAGTGGTATTTCAGAGTCGGAAGGAAACTAAATGTGAAGACCTACAATATCAAGAGCGCATAGCATTGATCAACAGTGACATTACATTGACCATTGTTTGATGTGATGTTCTTTGTCTCTTATGCTGCCTCTCAACTCCAATAGATGGGATTACTGCTGCGTACCGAGTATAACAGCCTGACTGAATATTAGCGGAAAATAGCTGGGGAGATAGAAAGCTTTTTCTTTAGCATGCCATTCCTCTGGTATATACACTTTCTGATACAACTGGTACGTAACACACAGGTTCATCATAGTATTCCAGCTATGCGATCCCTAATCTGACGCTGCTTTGAATGAGCAGCGTGCATAGTTAAGGCAGAGGCTCACTTAGTAGTAGTAGTAGTATGGCCTGGTATAGAATAACAATTTAGGCCCATTCCATATTATAGCACTACAATTCACTAAATAACTCAAAATTCGACCCTGAAAAGAGCCGTTTCTTCATTAAAGCTTCTTTCTCTTTAGTTTTATTAAATTCTACATTCATTTCATTCCAAATTAGCAGTGAAGAGTGGGTTTCTCCTCTTGCTTGGAGGAAAAAGTTGTCTCCATGTCAGATAGATTTTTCCGCCACCAGTGCAATGAATTAAGATTTTCCGACTCATCGGGCACTCCTAGGAAAAAGATTAGTAGAAGGGCATAGTTCATGCCATGGGAGTCTCCACTATTCGTGTTCACGGATCACGGCTCTCTGTGGCTTTGATCATTCCAGCTCTGGAACTTTGGACTGGTACATAGATCGGCAGCGTAGTCCTGTTCGTTAAAAGTGAGAAAATGTGCGGTTTTTCATTTGATCGCGTATTTTATATGATATCATTGCTTTTAATCGCTACTTTCCTATCGACGTTTTTGTAATGACCTATGTTGACTTCAGTTAGGAAAACCACAAGGTCAGTCTCTCTGAGAATCCAATCCTGTAGCGAAACACGGGTACATCGGCTAGTATTTTATAAAGTACCTTTCTTGCTAGGAGATTCATGCCCGTACTTGTCATGTGGAAATTGCAATCCAACATGCCGTGATCGAAATGTACATTCATGTCATAAGACCAAATTTTATAGGTCTGTCCAGTTTGAAGACTGTAGATGTTAATTAGATGTGAAGAATATTTAAGATACTGTGAAAAATGTAGAATATCAAAAATGGAATGATACGAGATTGGCTGAAGTGTTATATTGTTTGTTATAATGTTTGTATGTAGAGTTATGTACTAGCCATAAGCTAAATAAATAATCACACACCCCCCAACGAAGAGCAACTGGCGGTTCCCAACGACCAAAGGCAAGTCTACGTAATATGCATATAGACTAAAATAAAATGTCCTGACTGACAGATTCATCACAGCGGTGCCAAAAATACTAGACATAAAGTAATAAAATTGTGAAGATACATTTATATAAGAGTGTAGGTAATCACCAAGGGAGGATTTTTGGATATTCCGTCGTTAAGAGGCTGAAAATGGGGTTAAACTGTTTAAACGGGTATACCTATATCTCAGAAACTTAACAGTTTACAGACATAAAAATTCATACTTGAATTCTCCTTTAAAAATACAGAAACACGTATTTTTGAGGGAAAATCCTCTTGTGGGGCCGGGGGTGGAGGGTGAAGAAAGGTGAAAAAGGGGGTTGAATATATTTTATGAGGATACTTATATCTTAAAATCTGAAGACGTTACAGACATGAAAATTGGCGTTTTAAATCTCCTTTTAAAATAAAGGAACACCATTTTTTATAAAACACTTTAGGGGAGGTGAACAGGAGTGACAAAATGGGTGAATTTTTAAAATGAGTGTATCTACAGTATATCTCAAAAACGTTACCTGACACAGACGTGAAAACTGGTGTTTGGAATCTCCTGTAAAAGTAAAGAAACACGGAATATTTGCTTTCGGAAAATAAACTTAAGGGGAACTGAAAACGGGGGTAAATTTTTAAAATGAACATATTGCACCCATAAGCGACTTTACGTAATTAATTTACAAATTAAAAGTTGAATATTTCGCATATGGGATACTACAGTAGGCTGGCAAACTAGCAGTCACAAAGGAACTTTCTGGCGCCAGTCAGACGGCAAGTGAATCCACAAAACTCTCCTTAGAGCACGACCAACTTGTAAACCACCCTAACGATTCCATCCAATAGATTTTATGACACCGCCTAGGAGTGGCGACTTTCTTCTGGTTCTCACGAGAAAATCACGCGTTGAGGCCTGACCTACTTAGCTAGGACAAAAGGGACAACGACAATACCCGCCAATCCTTGGGAGGAAATGGAAGTATCCACTTTACGAAGAGCGCGAAAGTCTCAACCAATCACAAAATTCTAAATTTGAATGAACTGTCATAAGTGGGAATCTACAATCAGTATTTCGCGATCTGAAGCCCGGTGTGGTGGTGAAAAAACAGTGTCCTGACTTCTTTATAATATTTGGAAAATTATCAGTGCGAATCTGTGGTTAATTAGTGCCTAATTAATAAAATTTAACTTCACACGGAGGAGTAAGTGGGCCCAGCTGAATGAACTGTCATGGCGGGATGGAGCCATTCACCGGAAGAAAATAACACCAGTGACGCGCGCCGTCGTGTGGATTATCCTGTGATCCACGGCGCAATATTACATGTAAGTCAGACTGAAATTAGGAAGATTTGTACATAAATTTCGGAAACTCTAACCTACGGATGTACGATAAAGCGCTCCTGAGGGCTAGATCATTACGCCACATCCCTTCCACGGAACTATTTTCTAGGTGGGGGGAGAACTCTTTACAAAACCCAACGACCAGGGGGTTGATTTCTCAGTGTTTTCCAGAACTCTCAGTGTGTCTTGAGTATTATCAGTGAAACTTCAGTTTGACAGTGTGAATCAGAGCGACAGTGAGACAGAGTGAGACAGAGTGCGACAGCTAATTTCGTTAGTCAGCTTACTTTTGGCTGGTAAGAAAGTGATTAGAGACACTTGTAGGCATTTTGAGAAAGCCTTGTATTATTTTACGTGGGAGAGTAACACTTCAGAAATGAACACTTTAACAAACTCTTACTATTTATGCAGAGATAACGGGCAGGAGCTACACCTCCAACACTTGGCTTAAATGAGCTCACATTACGAGTCGAGAGGAACAAGTCCATGTTTTCAGCATAATTACATAAAACCTCTCTAACCCACGGGTAGTTTCACATTTTGTTATCAGCATAAATTTCTCCACAACATTGGAACTGTATTTAGCTTGTTTTTACCATTTAATAAACTGTTTGGCAAGCGAGATGTTTACGGGGAGAAACTTGTAAAGGCAGACAGGGAGGAGAATGACTTTTCTTTAATGAAGGCCGCAGTGGTAGACCTTGACAAACAGTTATGTCCGTTGGGGTGAATGTACGGTAAGCTGCTAGGTAAACAAAGCTGAGAGAACGGTGGCAGACCAACAGGTGATTTCCAGGCTGGTAGCGGGGACGACCGTCTAACTTCACGACAGGAGTCTGCAGTGGAGTGCGAGAAATACGAGTGTTTTCTGTCAACGTAAGCGTGTGTTACGCCATGGCAAATATGTGTCAAATTTGCGTGTGTAAAAATTTGGAATACCACATCAGCTTGAAGATGGAATTCTAAATTCACCATGACCGAGGCCGGAGGGTGAGTCAACATGCCTCCATCACACAGGTATGAGCATCAATAAATAATGTAAATAAATATGTAGGACCGTGACTAATCGATGATCAATGTAGCTTAGAGTAGTAGGTAGGATTGTAAATAGTTCACATCTTTTAAATAATCATAATTGTAACTATAATAATCATAATAATGATAATAATAATAATAATAATAATAATAATAATCGAGTTATGTGTGCACTTCGTTTAGGTAGATGTTGTTTGCGTGTTGTTATGGATTGTTTCTGTAGTATGTCACTTTGACAGTTTAGGCAGCTATGATATTTGATCTATGAGTGTAATGCCGATTTATAAGTAATTTTTATATTTCATCATGTTATTATATCGATGGTTTAGAGTCATATTTTTGTTGGAGTTTTGATCTTGTAAACGCCGCCTAGTTGATTTTAATGTTTATTTTTGCTATTTTGCGCTTACAGCTTGTTTTATGTTGTGTATTTTGCGACGATTTTTGGTAGACGCGAGTATTTATTTCCGTGTAGTTGCGGTTACACATCTTTCAACATCTGTGTTTTGAGAGGCAATCTCGCCATTTTTTTATATATAGAAACAGTGAGTGCCAGGAAACCATTGATGAGTCAGCTCTAATTTTTTTTGTGAGATGCAAAGCAGAGAATGATCAAGAGATCGAGCTAGATGATTAATATCCCTGATGATCTACGTTGATAATGGAAATATGATATTTGGACCATGTCATGTACTGTCGTAAGAAGTCGTAATGTGCACGACAGATATTTTGCCCGCCGGATACGAGCGAGGCCGTATTGTGAGAATAATGAATAATGATGACATCGAGAATTAATGAGTAAAGAGAGTTGTGAAATGAATAAATTTAACCAAGAGTGTTAAATGTGTTACGACATGGGTTATGATTGTAGGCAGAAGCCTGTATTTGTTTAAATAATTCCAGGGAAAGTAGATGCTCGGCAAATATGCTAGCCATCGTACAATGTGAGCAGAGCGACGAGTCAATGTGTTTTTTTTAATAATCATGTAGAGTCATGGATGACATGAAATAACAGTAATTATTGTCCACAAAGGTTTAATAGTATCATGGCCAGACATTTATCGTCTGAGGTTAGAGATTGCCGTCAAATTCACAATATTTATTTTTTGCTACTCGCAGCGGGGTATATTTTTATGGAGACTCCGATTTTATTTTGCGCATTCCATCCGTATTAATTTCCAGTAGGCCGCGATGGTGGGATCTAGTTTTGCTTATTTTATTTCTTTCTGAGTGTACTTTATTACCGTTCATTTGTAGGACGTAAGCGTATGTGAATTATTTATATTTTGATTTGATGTAAATAGATAGGTGTAGATAGGCTAGTTTTGTTTTTGTATTTTCTTTGTCGGAGCAGTGTTTCTCCATTTAACAGATTTAATGATGTAAATAAGATTTCAGATGTTAGGTTAATGGATCGTCGATTAAGTCACAGTCGAAACGATAGTAGTGGTATGCTCATACCAGGCATTTAAGTAATTACCAATTTTTTTTTTAAAATCCACTACATTTTATGTAGAAAATGAAGCGATCTTTAATAAACCAATTGTATAAAACTGCCGCAATGAATGAGGTAAACAAGATGGCATCTGCCTCCATCTAGTGGTGGTACCGCAAATAATGAGTTGATAATGAAATGCAGTTAGCGGCAAATTCAGTAGAAATTTCAATGTACAAGGATCGCTATCATTTTAAATGTTAACATCAGGCACTTGGCCTAATCTTTTGGATTATTTTTAAGCAGTCCAGTCTATCACAGATATGCAAGTGAAGTTTAAAAATCAGATGAGTGGTTGTAACACTCGGATTGATGTTTCAATAATTTATTTGTTTAATCATGAGGTGTTTGAATAAGACAATGGTTATGTAGGAAATGAAGGGTGTTCATGGCTGTTTTGTTTTCTTCGATTTATTCTTGATGTGATACACTTGGTTAGTGCAGGCCATGATTATTTTAAAGTTGGGTATTTTTACCAAATGAGCCACATGTGATAAATATTTGATAACTCCTATGAGTCAGTGGATTGATGACGTAACTAATTACTTTATTATGATTCAACTATTTTAATTTAGTTTGGAGAGATATTTTCTACGTAATACCATTCTGTAGTTCAAGAAGGTGGTCTTTCTGACCAGAGTTTTAAACTGAGTCATGTTATCAACTTGAAGACAGTGTCAACATAGTCTGGAATTATTTTAATTAAGGTGATTGACCTTCAGTCAGTTTATTAGGCAGATTATGGTGTTAGTGTAAGGCAGATCTTCAATCTTTAATTTTTCTTAGTCTCATTTATTTCATTTGTTTACATTTTTTCACCAGTCTAGTTCACTTACATTCCTTTTGGCATTTTGCATTTTTTTTCAATAAATCAGTCTTTTATTTAAATTTTAATTCAGTCTTTGGGTACCGTCATTTTTAGTTAGTTTACCCCATCTTTTCATTCCCTCACTCCTTGATTCGACGGGTGGCCTCTCTTCGGGGATAGCGGACGGTCACGACTGAGGAAGAAGAGTCTACATGCAGCGGTGAGTATGATTTACATGTCATTTATTACAGGAGCAGCCGGCGCACAGAAGAAGGAAGAGTTCACCGCAGTTGTTGCCTTGAAAAGGGCACATGGGCCGGAGTGAGGAGTGAAAAGCGTGGCGCCCACCTTTGGGGCCAGATTTGCTTATCCCCGGGACTTTGCACTTTACATTTAATTTATTTTGTACCCAGACTGACAGCCATGAACATAGATTTACTGAGTGTTGAAATATGAATGCGGTGATAGTACTGTTTGACAAGTAGTGGTATTAACTATAAATGACATGTTTTGTATAATTTTATTCAAATTTAGGATAAAATTGTTTTGTATTGGTGATTACTGTGTCTTGCATGTGTTGGAAGTATTGTTGGGGAGCCTGAAGGTCTTAGTCGTTTCTCTCAGTATACAAAATGTCGATTAGTCAGGAGCAGTGGGACAGGTTAATTAAAACCATCAGTGATTTAAGCGTAACAACTAATGAACTGAAATCCAGTCAGGCAGAACTAGCTAATGAACTAAAATCTAGTCAGGCCGAACTATCGAATAAAATAGAAAGTAGCCAGGCAGAATTAGCTATTGAACTTAAAGTAAATCAAGATGAGTTAAAATCCAGTCAGGCTGAACTCGCAAACAAAGTAGAAAGTAGCCAGGCTGAATTAGCCAACGAGTTAAAAACCACAAAAGGCGAATTAAAATCCAGCCAGGTAGAGTTAGCCAACCAGTTAAAAACCACACAAAGCGAATTGAAATCTAGTCAGGCTGAACTTGCAAAGAAGATTGAGAGTAGCCAAGCCGAACTTGCAAATAAAGTAGAGGCAGTCCAAGGACAGGTTTTAGAAGAATTCAAACAGTGCGAGCTAAAACTCGAGCAAAAATTTATAAAGAGCCAGGTTGAATTGAAGAAAGAGTTACGGGAAAACCAGGACAAACTCATGCAGGCGTGTAATGCGAACAGGCAGGAGACGATGGAAGAAATAAAGAAGTTAGCAGATGCACAAGCACAAATACAAGAACAGTTAGATAGCCATAGCGCGACTGTTGAGGAAAGTATGAGGGAAACCCGGGTGATTATACAAGATCAGGGCAAGGATTTAGCTCAAGGTATCATACTCTTGGAAGAACGAATAGATAAAATTGAGGACGAGACCAGGAAAGAAATGAGTAAAGTATGCGTGCAGGTTGGAGAGACTCAGGAGAAAACGAGTCACGAAATCATGACCCTAAAGTCGGAAACCCAGGACATTACAAAGAAGTTAACAGAACTGTCGGAGAAGATAGCAGAGACTGAGAGTGAAATTACACTCAGTGAGCAGTCAATGAGACAGGAATTTAACGAGGTCATTGAGGGAAAAATCCAGGCAATTAAGACCCAGGGCGAAAACCTGTCGACCTTAGTCAAGCTGCTGGTAGACAAGCAGGCAACCGAGTCGCAGGTAGCAGAGGAGATTAGGATACAGCCGCAGCGTGATCAGACAGAGAGCGAGCCGATAACACAAGTATTTAACGTGGAGAGGACAATGCCGGAAAGTACACAAAGAACTGAAGCTTCCACCCAGATAATAAACATTGTGCGTACAAGTGACGATCAACCAAAGAAATTTAGTGGAACGTCACAAATTACCCCAAAAGTATATCTTAGGGAATTGAAACAATATTTCCAAGATATAAAAGCCCCAGAAGACAAGAAACTACGTATTGTAGAAAAATACCTAGAGGGACAGGCAAAGACATGGTACTATGGTTTCGTGGATACCTTTAAGACATTCGAAGATTTCGAAAAAGCTTTCCTCGAAAGGTACTGGTCCTTGTCAACACAACAAGCACTCAGAATGGACTTGTACACTCGCAAGTACATGTCAACACAGCCCACACGTTATCTAGACTTTTTCCTAACACAATTGGTGAAACTTAGACAATTAGACTCCCCTGTGTCTGACGCAGAAATCATTCAGACAATAATCAAGCAATTTCCGTCGGATGTGCAGCGAATGCTAATTACGGCGAGGGTAGATGATCCAGCTCAAGTTGAGGCAATTTTAAGGGAGCTAGACGCCACATCAACCAGTAATGTACCGCAGAGAGTGACTAGGCAGATGCAGGAACATAGGGCTTACCTAGCTAATGCCACAAGTGAGAATGCACGAGGCAACGCGCAGGTAAACGGCCCGAATTCAGGTGCTGTACCGCGGCGAGATATGAACACGAGACGCCAGGAGGAAGAAACCCAACGTCCGTGGTATAGAAAACCTAATTATCCAGACAGGCGACCGAGATACCAGGACAGGCAGCCATACCAAAGGAGGTACCTCTCACGAGATAGAAGGCGATGGGAAGATGGAGGAAGAGACAGGCCTTATTATCGTGACCCTGAAAGAAGATGGAACGAGAGAAGAAATTACCAGCGAGATAGGAACTCGGACCCAAGGTACCAAGAGGGGCGTCGATACATTAATGACCTGAATAATAAACAGCAGCGCGATCCGTGGAAACAGGCAATCGAATCCCAGGACATGAACCCGGACATCACGGGAGCCGAAAGCCTCGAGTTCCAGCAGACAAGAGGGAGAGGAAGCGAGGACCGCAGGCCGCTCAACCCTAATGCACCAACGTACGAGGGGACCGGTGCTAGAAAAAAAAACTTCAATTACAAATTAGTAGCTCCATCAGACACTGACTCAACCATACATTTAACCATTGAGAATGAAGAGTGGAAAGTAGCAAAAGTAGATTCCTGGATAGCACAGCCTGAGGACTTATTAAATGATGAATTCAAGCAGGAGAGCCCACAAATTTTACCTCTACCTGTGATTAAAGTCAAAATTAATGGAACAAGTATTTTAGGACTTTTAGATACTGGTGCTAGTATCAGCATTATTTCGAGGACCCTGTTTAATGACTTGAAAGAGAGAATGAGCCTACCTGAGATCCCGGTCTCGACAGTAAAAATAAAAGGGATCGTGCCAGACAAGGTGACTACCTGCAAGTCGCAGACATACCTGGAGATGACAATAGGTAGCTCAACCTACAGTCATACATTTATTATAATGGCTAGAGTTAACTACAACGTAATTCTCGGAGCCGATTTTCTAAGGGAAACGCATGCCGTCATTGACCTTGCAGGGGGCGTTGTGAGATTCCGAAGGAATGGAGGTCACGACAAGGTTGCAATAAATCCGGAAACTGATGAGGAGGACGAAGCAGATAACAGTACTGACGGAGAGTTCCACGATACTTTGGGAACCGAGCATGCGGATGAACAATTAAATATTTTGGACCATGAGGGGATTTTTACAGACATTTTTATGGCTGATACTGCAGAAGACATTGAGAAATTAATTAATGACAAGGTTGCAGAGTTTAAAGGAACAAAAGAACAGAAAGATAAATTAAGAGCCTTCTTAATTGAACATCAGGCCGTATTCGATTCCAAAGTGGGCCTCATACCTAATTTTACGTACGTTTTCAATGTTTTGGACTGGGAACCATACAAACGAAAGCCGTACCCAGTGCCAGAGAAATACCACCAGGAGGTCAAACAAATAATTAAACAAATGGAAGAAAACGGGATAATCTCGAAGCGACCCACCCCGTACGTGAACAGCCTTGTCATAGTAAAGAAAGCCGACAATTCCCTGAGGCTGTGCTTAGATGCTCGCCAATTAAATTCCAAATTAATCCCAGAGAATGATCAAGCCATGCCTATTAAGGACACAATTCGTCGATTTAGAGACATGGAAGTTTTTACAGGTGTGGACCTGACCAGTTCTTTTCACCATATCCTTCTGCATGATAAGTCGAAATTACTAACAGGGTTTATGTTTGATCAACAAACCTATGTTTTTGAAAGACTCCGGTTCAGAACCAGGAATTCTAGTAGCGCTCTCATACGAGCACTTGACAGGAACTTAACAGACGAAGTCAAAGCAGTTACTACTTTGTACATCGATGACATGATAATTGCAACTAAAACCTTTGAAGAAAACCTCCAAAATTTAGGTAAACTGTTTAAAAACCTTATAGAAACTGGATTCAAGGTAAATATCAGGAAATCACACTTCTGTCAGCCGGAAATCCTATTCCTAGGACACGTGATAGACGGTAAGGGAATCCGACCAAACCCGGTAAAGTTAGAAGCGATAAGTAACTTCCCTAGGCCTACCAAGGTGAAACATGTTCGCCAATTCCTTGGTATGTGTCAATTCTTTAGAGAACATTGTAAAAATTTCACCGAAGTCGTTGCACCACTACAAGACCTGCTGTGTAAGAATAACAGATGGAAATGGACACAGGAAGCAGAGACAGCGTTCACGAATACTAAAGAATTGTTAGCCAGGAGTATACAATTAGCATATCCTGACTTCAACAGACCATTCATCCTCCAAAAAGACGCATCTAAAGTGGGCGTAGGTGCAGTCTTATTCCAGGAACAGCACGATGAATGTAAAACGAAGGACTATTTAGGCTTTTATAGTAGAAAACTGAGGTCGCACGAACGGAACTACACAACTACAGAGCTGGAAATGCTAGCTATAGTCCAAGCCCTACAGCACTGGCGAAAAGTTATTTATGGATTTCCAATCGTCATAAGAACCGACCACAAAGCTTTAACGTTCATGTTAAAATCAGCTATTTCATCTGACAGAATTACTAGATGGTCACTGTTCGTGCAGCAATTTAATTTCACCATTGAACACTGTACAGGCAAGGCGAACATCTTAGCTGACGCCTTAAGCAGGAACCCAAATAAACGTGAAGAGCAGGTAAATTATGTGGACTTAACACAGGAAGACCGAAATGTACTGCTCCGACTGAGCCAGTTACCAACCTTTCAACAGGCTGACCCAACCTTACAGCCGATTATCCAGTATTTCCAGGGAGCAATTCAACAAGGGGACCCTCGTTATGACGAAATTCACAAGGCCGCACAAGAATACAGGTTGTTGAATAATCAATTGTTAAAATATGCAGATAAGGATCATACAAAATTAAAGATTGTAGTCCCGAAAGAATTACAGGAAGAGCTGATATGGCATGTTCACCGTATTATTGGGCACGGAGGTGTTGATAAGACCGTCGCCACAATTCAGGAAACCTTTACCTGGAAAGACCTAAGGAAAACTGTCCGCGATGCAATAGTTACATGCGACACTTGCCAGCGTGTCAAGGCGAACTCCTACCTTGTAAAACAGAAGCCAATTCCCATTCTACCGTCAAAGCCCCGTGAGTTATTCGCGATGGATATTTATGGAAAAATCCCGAAATCACGGAGAGGCAAACAGTTTATATTAGTCACCATGGATGTATTTTCGAAATTTACAAACCTTTCTCCAATGCAAAAGGCCAATACTAGGTCAGTTTTAAGATGCATTAATAGGGAAGTAATTCCGGCTATGGGAAAACCGGAGAAATTATTAACAGAACACGGAACACAGTTCACCTCCGCAGAGTTCAAAACAGGTTTACGGCAACTAGGAATAGAGCATGTTCTGAGTTCAACACGTCACCCAGAGTCGAACCCGGCAGAAAGAGTAATGAAAGTCATCGCAAAATTCAGTAGAATTTATATCCCAGAACAGCATTGGCGATGGGTCGATATTCTCCCATTGATCACTGACTGCATAAATAATACTGTCCATGAAGCAACAGCGAAAATCCCGGCCACAGTGCACAATGGCTTACAACCGGCCAGACCGTGGAATCCAGTCGTCAATTGTCCGCCAGAACCCCTATTATCTCCGGAAGTGTGTACACAACAGGTACAGGAGCGTTTAAGAGAGCAAGCTGACCGCAGGCTGAGAAGGGTTCGAAGAAAAAAATTTCACAAGCCATTAAGAGTAGGTGAAATGGTATTGATCCGTAGACCAGCCATCTCCGATCCTGAAAGGAAATATTACGCAAAATTCGCACCATTGTACATCGGTCCTTACCTCATTGTTCAAGATATGCAAAACAATGCATATAAAATTAGAAGTTTAGATGGAGAAAATGAAATGGTTATGAATGCATCTAATCTTAAAATATATAGAGTAGCACCAGGCGCAGCTCAAGTGAATCTCGTGGAAAAACCAAGGAGCTCAAACGCAGGAGAAGACACAAGTTCCGGCACGGAAGAAAAAGATGATGATGATGACCCGTGTACTGAAGCAGAAGAAGAAGATGACCAGGAAACCCTATCAACGAACCCAGGAGACGACAGTCATTTCGAGATTGAGACAGGTCAACAAACAGAAGAAAATTGTCCGGAATGCGAACAGAACTCAGCCGAGATACTGGCAGTCATGAAACAGATTGCAGATGACCTCGAGAGAGAGAACAAGAGTTTAGAGAGAGAAATCAGAGAAAAGCTCAGACATAAGCAGAGGTATACTTCATAGTCAGAAGTATACATTCGCTTATGGCTGCAAGTGTGTGTATATCATTGGCTGAATTGAGAAATCTTCCACTATCGCGTAAGATTTCTAACGTCGTAAGGGAGCATTGCACCCATAAGCGACTTTACGTAATTAATTTACAAATTAAAAGTTGAATATTTCGCATATGGGATACTACAGTAGGCTGGCAAACTAGCAGTCACAAAGGAACTTTCTGGCGCCAGTCAGACGGCAAGTGAATCCACAAAACTCTCCTTAGAGCACGACCAACTTGTAAACCACCCTAACGATTCCATCCAATAGATTTTATGACACCGCCTAGGAGTGGCGACTTTCTTCTGGTTCTCACGAGAAAATCACGCGTTGAGGCCTGACCTACTTAGCTAGGACAAAAGGGACAACGACAATACCCGTCAATCCTTGGGAGGAAATGGAAGTATCCACTTTACGAAGAGCGCGAAAGTCTCAGCCAATCACAAAATTCTAAATTTGAATGAACTGTCATAAGTGGGAATCTACAATCAGTATTTCGCGATCTGAAGCCCGGTGTGGTGGTGAAAAAACAGTGTCCTGACTTCTTTATAATATTTGGAAAATTATCAGTGCGAATCTGTGGTTAATTAGTGCCTAATTAATAAAATTTAACTTCACACGGAGGAGTAAGTGGGCCCAGCTGAATGAACTGTCATGGCGGGATGGAGCCATTCACCGGAAGAAAATAACACCAGTGACGCGCGCCGTCGTGTGGATTATCCTGTGATCATTTCCCACGGCGCAATATTACATGTAAGTCAGACTGAAATTAGGAAGATTTGTACATAAATTTCGGAAACTCTAACCTACGGATGTACGATAAAGCGCTCCTGAGGGCTAGATCATTACGCCACATCCCTTCCACGGAACTATTGTCTAGGTGGGGGGAGAACTCTTTACAAAACCCAGCGACCAGGGGGTTGATTTCTCAGTGTTTTCCAGAACTCTCAGTGTGTCTTGAGTATTATCAGTGAAACTTCAGTTTGACAGTGTGAATCAGAGCGACAGTGAGACAGAGTGAGACAGAGTGCGACAGCTAATTTCGTTAGTCAGCTTACTTTTGGCTGGTAAGAAAGTGATTAGAGACACTTGTAGGCATTTTGAGAAAGCCTTGTATTATTTTACGTGGGAGAGTAACACTTCAGAAATGAACACTTTAACAAACTCTTACTATTTATGCAGAGATAACGGGCAGGAGCTACACCTCCAACACTTGGCTTAAATGAGCTCACATTACGAGTCGAGAGGAACAAGTCCATGTTTTCAGCATAATTACATAAAACCTCTCTAACCCACGGGTAGTTTCACATTTTGTTATCAGCATAAATTTCTCCACAACATTGGAACTGTATTTAGCTTGTTTTTACCATTTAATAAACTGTTTGGCAAGCGAGATGTTTACGGGGAGAAACTTGTAAAGGCAGACAGGGAGGAGAATGACTTTTCTTTAATGAAGGCCGCAGTGGTAGACCTTGGCAAACAGTTATGTCCGTTGGGGTGAATGTACGGTAAGCTGCTAGGTAAACAAAGCTGAGAGAACGGTGGCAGACCAACAGGTGATTTCCAGGCTGGTAGCGGGGACGACCGTCTAACTTCACGACAGGAGTCTGCAGTGGAGTGCGAGAAATACGAGTGTTTTCTGTCAACGTAAGCGTGTGTTACGCCATGGCAAATATGTGTCAAATTTGCGTGTGTAAAAATTTGGAATACCACATCAGCTTGAAGATGGAATTCTAAATTCACCATGACCGAGGCCGGAGGGTGAGTCAACATGCCTCCATCACACAGGTATGAGCATCAATAAATAATGTAAATAAATATGTAGGACCGTGACTAATCGATGATCAATGTAGCTTAGAGTAGTAGGTAGGATTGTAAATAGTTCACATCTTTTAAATAATCATAATTGTAACTATAATAATCATAATAATGATAATAATAATAATAATAATAATAATAATAATAATAATAATAATAATAATAATAATAATAATCGAGTTATGTGTGCACTTCGTTTAGGTAGATGTTGTTTGCGTGTTGTTATGGATTGTTTCTGTAGTATGTCACTTTGACAGTTTAGGCAGCTATGATATTTGATCTATGAGTGTAATGCCGATTTATAAGTAATTTTTATATTTCATCATGTTATTATATCGATGGTTTAGAGTCATATTTTTGTTGGAGTTTTGATCTTGTAAACGCCGCCTAGTTGATTTTAATGTTTATTTTTGCTATTTTGCGCTTACAGCTTGTTTTATGTTGTGTATTTTGCGACGATTTTTGGTAGACGCGAGTATTTATTTCCGTGTAGTTGCGGTTACACATCTTTCAACATCTGTGTTTTGAGAGGCAATCTCGCCATTTTTTATATATATATAGAAACAGTGAGTGCCAGGAAACAATTGATGAGTCAGCTCTAATTTTTTTTGTGAGATGCAAAGCAGAGAATGATCAAGAGATCGAGCTAGATGATTAATATCCCTGATGATCTACGTTGATAATGGAAATATGATATTTGGACCATGTCATGTACTGTCGTAAGAAGTCGTAATGTGCACGACAGATATTTTGCCCGCCGGATACGAGCGAGGCCGTATTGTGAGAATAATGAATAATGATGACGTCGAGAATTAATGAGTAAAGAGAGTTGTGAAATGAATAAATTTAACCAAGAGTGTTAAATGTGTTACGACATGGGTTATGATTGTAGGCAGAAGCCTGTATTTGTTTAAATAATTCCAGGGAAAGTAGATGCTCGGCAAATATGCTAGCCATCGTACAATGTGAGCAGAGCGACGAGTCAATGTGTTTTTTTTAATAATCATGTAGAGTCATGGATGACATGAAATAACAGTAATTATTGTCCACAAAGGTTTAATAGTATCATGGCCAGACATTTATCGTCTGAGGTTAGAGATTGCCGTCAAATTCACAATATTTATTTTTTGCTACTCGCAGCGGGGTATATTTTTATGGAGACTCCGATTTTATTTTGCGCATTCCATCCGTATTAATTTCCAGTAGGCCGCGATGGTGGGATCTAGTTTTGCTTATTTTATTTCTTTCTGAGTGTACTTTATTACCGTTCATTTGTAGGACGTAAGCGTATGTGAATTATTTATATTTTGATTTGATGTAAATAGATAGGTGTAGATAGGCTAGTTTTGTTTTTGTATTTTCTTTGTCGGAGCAGTGTTTCTCCATTTAACAGATTTAATGATGTAAATAAGATTTCAGATGTTAGGTTAATGGATCGTCGATTAAGTCACAGTCGAAACGATAGTAGTGGTATGCTCATACCAGGCATTTAAGTAATTACCAATTTTTTTTTTAAAATCCACTACATTTTATGTAGAAAATGAAGCGATCTTTAATAAACCAATTGTATAAAACTGCCGCAATGAATGAGGTAAACAAGATGGCATCTGCCTCCATCTAGTGGTGGTACCGCAAATAATGAGTTGATAATGAAATGCAGTTAGCGGCAAATTCAGTAGAAATTTCAATGTACAAGGATCGCTATCATTTTAAATGTTAACATCAGGCACTTGGCCTAATCTTTTGGATTATTTTTAAGCAGTCCAGTCTATCACAGATATGCAAGTGAAGTTTAAAAATCAGATGAGTGGTTGTAACACTCGGATTGATGTTTCAATAATTTATTTGTTTAATCATGAGGTGTTTGAATAAGACAATGGTTATGTAGGAAATGAAGGGTGTTCATGGCTGTTTTGTTTTCTTCGATTTATTCTTGATGTGATACACTTGGTTAGTGCAGGCCATGATTATTTTAAAGTTGGGTATTTTTACCAAATGAGCCACATGTGATAAATATTTGATAACTCCTATGAGTCAGTGGATTGATGACGTAACTAATTACTTTATTATGATTCAACTATTTTAATTTAGTTTGGAGAGATATTTTCTACGTAATACCATTCTGTAGTTCAAGAAGGTGGTCTTTCTGACCAGAGTTTTAAACTGAGTCATGTTATCAACTTGAAGACAGTGTCAACATAGTCTGGAATTATTTTAATTAAGGTGATTGACCTTCAGTCAGTTTATTAGGCAGATTATGGTGTTAGTGTAAGGCAGATCTTCAATCTTTAATTTTTCTTAGTCTCATTTATTTCATTTGTTTACATTTTTTCACCAGTCTAGTTCACTTACATTCCTTTTGGCATTTTGCATTTTTTTCAATAAATCAGTCTTTTATTTAAATTTTAATTCAGTCTTTGGGTACCGTCATTTTTAGTTAGTTTACCCCATCTTTTCATTCCCTCACTCCTTGATTCGACGGGTGGCCTCTCTTCGGGGATAGCGGACGGTCACGACTGAGGAAGAAGAGTCTACATGCAGCGGTGAGTATGATTTACATGTCATTTATTACAGGAGCAGCCGGCGCACAGAAGAAGGAAGAGTTCACCGCAGTTGTTGCCTTGAAAAGGGCACAATATCAACAGTACATTTCAAGAACTTAACATGTTACAGACGTGAAAAATAAGATTTGGAAACTCCTTTAAAAATGAAGAAACATGTTCTTTTTGTTTTCGGAAAATCATCTTAAGTGGGATGTAAAAATGACTGAAAAAGGGGTTGAATTCAATTTGTAAGGATACCTATATATCTCAAAACCTGAAGGTGTTAGAGACATTAAAATATGTATTTGGAATCTTTAAAAATAAAAAACACGCACTTATATTTTGGAAAAATAACCTTGGGGGCGGGGGTGAAAGAATTAAAAATTTAGTTGAATTCTTTGTATGAGGTCACTTAAAACGCAAGAACTAAAGACGTTACAGACGTGAAAAGTAGTACTTGGAATCGCTTTTAAAAATAAATGAACACGTACAGTATTCCTTTCTTTTCGAAAATTCCATTTAAGGGGGTAAAAGAATTGAAAACAGTTCAATTATTTGTACGAAGATACTTATATCTCAACAGCTACAAGTGTTACGGATGTGAAAATTTTGAAAATAAAAAACAATTTTTTTTGGGGCAATATCAAATATATATTATATTATATTATATTATATTATATTATATTATATTATATTATATTATATTATATTATATTATATTATATTATATTATATTATATTATATTATATTATATTATATTATATTATATTATATTATATTATATTATATTATATTATATTAACGTGGAAATTGGTATTTGGAATTTCCTAAAAAATTGTATTGTGTTTCGAGTTCAGAGTGGGCTGTTTCTCACACGGACAGTTCTATTTCACAAGATCCAGAGTTAGCTCTGGCAGTAGACTGGTCATGTTAGCCCCAATAGGCAATACCATACGTGGTTTACAAAGAGTTACTGGGGTGAATGAACGTCAACTTTTCGCTGAGTGTTTATGCCTTAGGAATTTTCAGAAAATCTCTTAGTGCAGTAGCAAGGAATGATTACTTTTGTCTAATTACGAAATCCACACGAACAAAGCCGCGGGTAACAGCTAGTTTTCTTATAAATCAAGGTAAAGTGAAACGAAGAAGGAGTCATCGCAAAAACCACAATTTTGTTTATATTTCAACTGGGTGGCAAGTCATAATTAAATTGATTAATAATTATTTATTTATTTAGCGTATGGCTAACACATCACATTATAGATACAATAATAATAAATAATATTTACAATTTGATGTATTTACAGGTTCAAATTATTTACATATTCAACACACAAGGGTGAGAGCAGAAAAAAGTCTCTTGGGTTTCCCGGGTAGGCAGTGAGAGGACACTGCTCCACAATGTGCCGAACTGTTTGCTTCACAGCACCACAACTGCACGCTGCCGAATTAAGTATTCCCCATTTATGGCGGGAGTCGCCACATCTGCCATGGCCAGTGCGAATCCTGTTGATAGTTGTCCAGGTCTTCCGTGGAAGATCAAAACCCTCTGGTTTGTTTTTCAGCCATGGTAGATAGTGATATTCTGATGGAGCACTGGATATCCATACTTGCTTCCAGGCCTGAAGCAGATTAAAGTTAGCGTCTGCTAGGTTTCTGGCTGTTCTAACAGGTGGGCGTCTTGATTTTAGCCTGTTAATAAGAACATCATTCATGTCGCCATGGATTGGCAACTGACTGTTGTTAGTTATTTTCTTATAATCTCGTAGGAGAGCATTTTCTCGGCGGAGGTGAGGTGGTGGAATATGGGATAGAACAGGTAGCCAGAAAGTGGGAGTAGATCTAATTGTCCCTGATATCATACGCATAGTGTGATTCAGCTGAGTGTCAATTAATTTCGTATGACTGCTGTTCAGCCATATTGATGAGCAGTATTCTGCAGCAGAGTATACAAGACCAAGAGCTGAAGACCGTAGGGTAGATGCTAATGATCCCCAGGTGGTTCCACACAGCTTCTGTAAGATGTTGTTTCTTGATCGTAACTTAGCAGCCGTATTCTGAAGATGTTTCTTGAAGGACAGAGTTCTATCAAGAGTAATCCCTAGATATTGTGGATATCTGTTGTGGGCAAGACAAGTGTTCTCAAACTGAACCCTCAGTTCTCTATTGGCCATTTTGTTGCTAAGGTGAAAACATGTAACTTCACTTTTATTTGGATTCAGTTGTAATCTCCATTTGCGAAAGTACTGTCCCAAGGTGGTAAGATTAATAATACTGAAACTACTTTAAGTAGCCTGTTGATATTGATAAATTTAATAATATGTTGTCCAGACCCATGAGGCCCCTGTAGTGCAACAACTACGTATCTTCCTGCCAGCAATGTAAAAAATTAAGCGTAGACGTTATTTGTGACGAAGTTTACATGATGTAAAGTAACATAAATGAGGTGTGAAAACGGAAAGGGGTAAAGGTGCCACAATGGCGAATTGTCATTTTTTGCCCGGAATTGGCTGCAAGGACAATACGGCATGCCATTGTGAAGGCTGGAATTCTGGAGACGCACAATATAAACTTCCAGCCTTCGTCGTTGTTACGCGGTATCTTCTGTCCACGTCCATACACTAGGTAATCAATACACGTAAAACGTTAGTCCAGCCACTATACATCCCTGCTTGTTTCTGAAATGCTTCTGCCGATCACTCAACAGTTCGGCACGGAAGAGCATTAGTACCTACAGCTTCCATTAAGCTTAACATATTTTTGTATTCCTAATATTTTTACGTAGCAGAAATTTACGGGGATTTTCATTAGAAAATGGGCAAGTGAAACGAGCATTGAAAAACATTTTTAGCTTTCTTTTAAAACGGCACATTTGTGATATAGTTCCCTTTCTTCCTGGGCACAGACTTATGAATTACTGTATATTCTAAACAATGGTGAGTGTTTTTAACTATATTACAACGATCACACACTCTCTTAATACAGACTTCACAATAGCAAGCCAGGATTCCCCCATCTTAGTGGGGTCCCGGTCTTCTATTCTATTTCTTCTATTGCCCATCATGAGCTGGTTAAATACTATATATAAACCTAATGTATCTTGATGTTAAGTATTTTATGGAATGTTATTAGGGAGAACTTATGATAACGTTGAAATATAAAACTTTCATCATCTTTTTATAATTCACTTTACATCGCATCGAAACAGCTGGGTCTCGTGGCGACGCTGGGGCAGGAAAGGGCTAGGAGTGGGAAGAAAACGGCCGTGGCATTTTTTAAAGTATAGCCCCAGCATTTGCCTGGTGTGTAAATGAGAAACCATGGAAAACCATCTTCAGGGCTGCCGACAGTGGAGTTCGAACACACTAACCCGCGAAAGCAAATTAGTCTGCCCAAGTTTTAAGTGATACCAGGATGTAAGAAATCTAAGATAATAGAATGACAGGTTGGGAACATAAAGCTGGAGCAGGTAGATAATTTCAAGTATTTAGAACGTACCCTCATCTCACCGACAGAATACATTTGAAATGTTGATTTTTGAAGACCTCCCACCGATGTGATTATTTCGTAATTTGTCATTCAATGTAACAATTTCATCACAAATATAAGTTAGTAGCTTCAAATTTCAAATACTTTGATCTCATGTTAGGTAAAGGTGCGCTTGGTTCACACTGCGGAAGTACACCAGGTGGTTCCTAAGCGCCGGCAAGAAAGCAAATATTGACAACTATTTAAACAGGAGAGAGCGCGAAGTGTTTTGTATATTCAAGGGGCAATATCAAAGACATAATGAGTGAGCCGTGCTAACCATGATGAACAGTTGCCAAATTCAAAGGCGTAACTAACAAGTAGAGAAGCTCTACTGGTAACTGCATGTAGTAGTTGTACACATAAAAAAGAAACGGAACAATTTAAGCGAATTTAGAACTCGTCTGCTTCATGTTTCGACTTCTAGAATGATATTCGCTGTGAATCGCAATCCCTCGCAATTTATATAACTTAAAAGGGAAAACTATAAAATACATCTGAACATAACAGATGAATGTATACTGCTGGAAGTATGAAATATATTCGTATTAGGTATTACAAAGACCATTTGCTCTCCTTTGGTTCAGAGGGTCCCGGATTCGATTTCCGGCCAGGTCAGGGATTTTAATCGCTTCTGATTAATTCCGGCTCTGAGACTGGGTATTTCCCCAACACTTTCCTCTTCATATTCAGACGACACACCACACCGCCAACCACCACAGAAACGCGCAATAGTTATTACATCCTCCAAAGGGTTGGCGAGAGCAAGGGCATCCGGCCGTTAAACAGGGCCAAACCCATATGTGTGAAACGATTCGCACCCGTGACCCTACAGGTGTGGAAAGAAGCGGTAGAAGAAGAAGAAGTAAAAATGAAAAACTATTTAGCTCATGGTTCCATTGACCAATCCAGTATAAGAATATCAAAACATCAACCCATATGCAGCTGCATATTGCGATAATTTTATCGTTTTCGTGTTTTCACTTCCATTTTCTCGCACCTACCTGCACTTGTTCTAATGTATACTCTTCAAAATAAATAGTACATGTTCTTCATTAATGTATTCACAGACCGCACAAACTACAGGGCGTAACTAGGATATTCTGATGAAGCGTACAGTCGACTTACTGGGAGACTGTGACCCAAAGAGTTTAAATGCAAAACTAAAACTATATTTTCAAGATTAAAGTATGTTGTATTTGATATTTATGCACTTTTATTATGATTACTTAGCCTATTTAATTTTGCAGTTATTCCCTAAATAGCCGACATAAATGCAATTGCAGATACAGATTCTCGCTAGATAAATTCCAGAGTTATCGTTATATGTTTAAGACAGTCTATAAATTCGTTTATCAGAAATAAATAACGAATATCATGATTATTACTGAAAATTGAAGACGTTTATTGTCAAAAGGAGCACCAGAAAATCTGTGAATCTGTGAACAGATTCAGGTTTATTGCCTTTCTTTTCTTCTTCTTCTTCTTCTTCTTCTTCTACCACTTTTCCCACACCTGTGGGGTCGCGGGTGAGAACTGCGTCGCACATATGGATTTGGCCCTGTTTTACGGCCGGATGCCCTTCCTGACGCCAACAACCCTGCATGGAGGGATGTAATCGCTATTGCGTGTTTCTGTGGTGGTTGGTAGTGTAGTATGTTGTCTGAATATGATGAGTAGAGTGTTGGGACGGACACATACACCCAGTCCCCGAGCCAGAAGAATTAATCACAAGCGATTAAAATCCCCGACCCGGCCAGGAATCGAACTCGGGACCCTCAGAACCGAAGGCCAGTACGCTGACCATTCAGCCAACGAGTCGGACATTCAGGTATATTGCCTGATACCTTGAAATTAATTACGTACTAGTTTAGTTTATCCGTGCTGCTCCGCGGCAGTCGTTATAAATACACTGACTGACAGAGCAAATGCAACACCAAGAAGGAGTGGTCAGAACTTTATGCCAATTGCAGGGTAGACTGACGTCACTGAGGTATGCTCATGATGTGAAATGCGCCGCTGTGCTGCGCACGTAGCCAACGATAAATGGGACACGGCGTTGGCGAATGGCTCACGTATTTTTTTTTGTTTTCGGAAAATCCCAATAGGAGGGGTGAAAAAGGGTGAAAAGTGGTTGAATGCCTTTAATCAGGATACCGGTACTTATATCTTAGAAATTGAAGATATTACAGACCTGAAATTTGGTACTTTTCATCCCTTTTGAAACTAAAGACACACGTATTTTTTCGTTTTTGGAAAATCTAATTAATGGGAGGGTGAAAAGGGGTGTGAATTTATAAAATGAGTGTATCTATATCTCAAAACTTTGAAAGTTTACAGATGTAAAAATTGGTATTTAGAATCTTCATTAAAAATAAACACGTATTTTTTGTTTTCGGAAAATCCCAATAGGAGGGGTGAAAATGACTGGAAAAGGGGCTGAATTTCTTTAAAGAGGATACTTATATCTCGGAAACTGAAGACATTACATACCTGAAAATTGGTGTTTGAGATCTCCTTTAAAAATAAGGACACATGTATTTTTTTGTTTTGGAAAATCCAATTAATGGGGGGTGAAAAGAGGGGTGAATTTTTAAAATGAGTGTATCTATAACTCAAAACTTTTAAAGTTTATAGATGTAAAAGTTGGTATTTAGAATCTCCTTTGAAAATTAAGAAACACGTACTTTTTTGTTTTCGGAAAATCCCAATAGGAAGTGTGGAAAAGGGTGAAAAAGGGGTTGAATGCCTTTAATAAGGATACTTATATCTCAGACACTGAATATATTACGGACCTGAAAATTGGTATTTTGCATCTCCTTTAAAAATAAAGAAAAACACATGTCTTGTTTTTGGAAAATCAAATTATGGGGGGAGGGCGGGGTTGAAAAGGGGGTAAATTTTTAAAATCAGTGTACACATATCTCAAAACTGTTAAAGTGTACAGATGTAAAAATTGGTATTTAGAATTCCCCTTAAAAATGAAGGAACACATATTTTTTTGTTTTCGGGAAATCCCAATAGGAGGGGTTCAAAGGGGTGAAAAAGTGGTTCAATTCCTTAAATGAGAATACTTATATCTCAGAGACAGAAGATATTACAGACCTGAAAATTGGTATTTGGGATCACCTTTGAAAATAAAGAAACACTTTTTTTGGAAATCTAATTAATGGGGGTTAAACAGGAGTGGCAAATCGGGGTGAATTTTTAGAAAGTCTATATCTACAGTATATCTCAGAAACGAAAAATGTTACAGACGTAAAAATTGGTATTTGAAATCTCCTGTAAAAGTAAAGAAACATAGGTGATTTGTTCTTGGAAACTCCACTTAAGGGGAACTAAAAAGGGGTGAAATTTTAAAATGAGCATTTCTACAGTACTGTATATCTCAAAACCTTAACATGTTACCGAAGTGAAAAATAGTATTTTATCTCTATTGAAAATAAAGAAACATGTATTTTATGTTTTCTGAAAAACACTTGGGTGGAGGGGTAAAAGTGACTGAAAATGAGGTTGAATTATTTTAATTAGGATACTGATATTTCAAAAGCTGAAGATGTTACAGACGTGAAATTTGGTATTTGGAATTTTCTTTAAAAATAAAGGAATACGCATATTTTATTTTCGGAAAGCCACCTAAAGGGAGGAGATAAATTGAAAATTTAGTTGAATTATTTGTATGAGGATACTATTATCTCAAAAACGAAAGATTTTGCAGACGTGAAAATTGGTATTTGGAATTTGCTTTAAAATTAAACAAACACATGTTCTCGGAAAATCCAACGAACTGGGGGGGGGGGGGGTTAAAAATTGAAAAATTAATTGAATTAATTGTATGAGGATACTTACATCTAATAAAAACGAAAGTTGTTACAGACATAAAAATTGATATTTGGATCCCCTTTAAAAACAAAGACAAAAGCGTTTTTGGGCGAAATCATTTTGGGGGGCGGGGGTGAAAAGGAGTTGAATTCCTTTTATGTGGACACATATCTCAAAAACTGATGATGTTAGAGTCGTGATAATTGGTATTTAGATCCTTTACTATTAAAGAGACAAGTATTTTTAAAGGAAAATTCACTTAAGGGGGGTGAAAGGAAGTGAAAAAAGTGAATTATTTTTATGGGGATACTTATATCTCAGAACTGAAGGTAACAGACGTGAACATTGGTATTTGGAATCTCCTTTAAACATAAGGAAACTTGCCTTCTTTTTTTGGGGGGGGGGGGGTAAATCAATTTAACGACAGTGGAGTGAAAAAGGAGTTGAGACAAATTGATTTTACTGTTCATAATGTACTTATTCTGATCATAAACCGATCATTTTTAATCTTTCCTGGGTTCGTTTTTCAAGAACCATCTTTTCCTTTGGAGTACATAAAGTTAGATTACAGTAGATTCTCCCGGCATATACACTAACTGACAGAGCAAATGCAACACCAAGAAGGAGTGGTCAGAACTTTGTGCCAATTGCAGGGTAGACTGACGTCACTGAGGTATGCTCATGATGTGAAATGCGCCGCTGTGCTGCGCACGTAGCGAACGATAAATGGGACACGGCGTTGGCGAATGGCCCACTTCGTACCGTGATTTCTCAGCCGACAGTCATTGTAGAACGTGTTGTCGTGTGCCACAGGACACGTGTATAGCTAAGAATGCCAGACCGCCGTCAACGGAGGCATTTCCAGCAGACAGACGACTTTACGAGGGGTATGGTGATCGGGCTGAGAAGGGCAGGTTGGTCGCTTCGTCAAATCGCAGCCGATACCCATAGGGATGTGTCCACGGTGCAGCGCCTGTGGCGAAGATGGTTGGCGCAGGGACATGTGGCACGTGCGAGGGGTCCAGGCGCAGCCCGAGTGACGTCAGCACGCGAGGATCGGCGCATCCGCCGCCAAGCGGTGGCAGCCCCGCACGCCACGTCAACCGCCATTCTTCAGCATGTGCAAGACACCCTGGCTGTTCCAATATCAACCAGAACAATTTCCCGTCGATTGGTTGAAGGAGGCCTGCACTCCCGGCGTCCGCTCAGAAGACTACCATTGACTCCACAGCACGTGCACGCCTGGCATGGTGCCGGGCTAGAGCGACTTGGATGAGGGAATGGCGGAACGTCGCACAGTGTGTCGAATCCCATATCTAGGTGGAAAAAATTCACTGTCGCCAATCAAAGCGCAACCTAGCTCATTCGATAGTAAACAAACCAGATGTTGACCTTCAGTCTTTCTTTTCGCTTTCTGGTACGTAGGATGGAGGGGACAGGTGCTGAAACATCTTCCTTGCAGTTATCAACTCAGTTGATAGGAGGTGTCGGAGAGAACCGAACGTTGTGTTTCTAGTAAGTTCAACGAGGTGTTGTATTCTGTGGTTCATGGAATAGTGAAAAGAGGTATGTGTTCTCATTTTAAGCATAATACAAGCGTTCTGCAGTAAATAAGTTATTTACAGTGCGTTGTAAAAGGAAGCAGTTGTAGAAAATTAGATTGTTTTTACGATTTGCTCGAAAAAAACTTTATGAGTGCCTCATAGTGCCGCTTTACTTTAAACGTCATTCGATGGGAAATTTAATGTAGATTCAGGATCTGTAGTGGTTTGGTTGCGCACGAATGTGCATGATGGTTTATTTTCTTATTTTCAGTGACTATGTGGGCGTTACCGCGAGAAGAATATTTCAACGCGTGGCGGTCATGTCGTAAAAAGGGGCATTTAGAAATCATATTTCAATATGTTATGGATAAATTAGAGCCTACAAATCTTACTGACACTCAATTTCTGGAGCTAAGAAACAAAATTAAATTGATATCCCGTAATATCAACAAAAATGGGAGAGTGCAGGAAGAAGAGAACAACGATTCCGAGAAAAATTCGGTGATTAGGGAAATGTGACGGATTTCATCGTGTTAAGTGAACAAGACGACATTGATCCAGCGTATGATCCAAAAACAAGTTGTGTACCTAACAAAGCCGGCCGTCACCCTAAGGAATGTAAGGACTCGTCCATAAAGACGAAGAAGTAAAATGTTTGAGATATTACCGAATCGCATAGTTTGGAGGAAGCCGCGTTTGCTGCTGAAGATTCTTTTCGATCAAGCGGGAAAAGATGAAGGCTTAATAAAAAGATATCGTGTATTACTAGCTGCTCTTTCTTCTGGCTCTGAAATAAATGTGAATAAATTCAAAGAATTTCGTGCGCAAACTGCGGCTTTGTATGTCAAACTATATCCATGGAATTATATGCCCGTAACTGTGCATACCATATTAGTACACATTAATCAAGTAATTAAACATTTTCTTGTGCCAGTAGGAACTTTATCTGAAGAAGCTCAAGAAGCTAGAAATAAAGATTGTCGGAGGTTTCGTGAACTTCATACTCAAAAATGTAGCAGCTTAAGATGTTGTTCTTCTTCTTCATGTGCCATGTCCTCGCAGAACGTTGGCGATCAGTAGCATGATCTGTTGTTTGTTCATAGCTGTTCTGAACAGAGTAAGCTTTGTCACCCCAAACCACTGGCTCAAGTTGCCGAGCCATGATGTCCTACTTCTCCCCGGACCACGTTTTCCATTAATTTTCCCTTGGAGTATTACTTGCAGAAGGTGGTATTTAGAGTTCCGCATCATATGACCAAAGTATTCTAGTTTCCTTCTCTTGATGGTAGTGAGAATTTCTGGTTCTTTGTTCATACGGTGCAAAACGTCTATATTGGTCATTTTAGCTGTCCAAGGTATCTTAAGCATCCTTCGGTACGTCCACATTTCAAATGCTTGCAATCTCTTGCACATGGTCTCAGTTAGTGTCCATGCCTCAACGCCGTACAACAGAATGCTGAAAACGTAGCACCGGAGTAGTCGTGTCCGTAGTGAAATGGAAAGGTCACGGCTTGTCAAAAGTTTCCTAAGTCTCTGAAAAGAAGTTCTGGCCTGCTCAATTCTGCATCGGATCTCGTGAGTAAGGTCCCAGTCATCATTGATGTGACATCCCAGGTATTTAAATGTTGCCACTCTCGCGATCTGTTCCTTCGCTGTTGTGAGATTACCTCGAATGCCATCTTCATTCCTACTTATAACCATCCACTTGGTCTTCTTTACATTAAGCTTCAAGCCCATTGCGCTGCTGGCTTCAGTGACAGCATTAAGTAGTTCCTGTAGATCCTGGAGATTGGTTGCAAGTAGCACAGTGTCATCGGCGTACCTGATGTTATTTATGATGAAACCATTAACCACAATTCCTTGAGTCTTTCCGTAAAGAGCATCTCGAAAAATCTTTTCTGAATAGATGTTGAAAAGCATGGGGGAAAGAATACAGCCTTGGCGAACTCCTTTCATAATTGAGACTTCTTCCGAGACACGACCATCAACTCTTATGCCAGCACACTGGTTCCAGTAGAGATTACCAATAATACGAATGTCCCGTCCATCAAGTCCTAATTCCCGAAGAATGTTCATAAGTTCATCATGGCGGACTGTATCGAAAGCCTTCTCGTAATCGATGAAACAAGCAAAAACATCGACATTGACATCTCGGCACCGTTGGACTAATATCTGCAGACTGAATAATGCCTCTCTAGTACCAAAACCATGCCTGAAGCCAAACTGCGAGGTTCCGATATTCTCCTCACATTTGTGATAAATTCTCGCATGCAAGACTTTTAGGAATACTTTCAGAACGTGGCTCATCAAACTAATTGTTCTATATTCATTGCAGAATTTTGCATTGGCTCTCTTAGGCAATATTACGAAAGTCGATTTGAGCCAGTCTCGAGGAATGGTTCCACTGCGGTGGATACTGTTGAATAGGTCAACTAATAATGAAAGGGATTTTTCTTTCTCAAGGAGTTTCAGTATCTCGGCATACATCTCATCAGGGCCAGGAGCCTTCCCATTCTTCGCTGTTCTTATGGCATATTCTACTTCTGCACGTGTGATTTCCACACCATCGTCTGCCCAAACACCATGATCCACATTTCTGCGATCCAAGAAGAGATTTTGTATATATTCCATCCATTCCTTAAGTTTCTCTTCTGTGCTCGCTAAGATGTCACCATTCTTATTAAGGAGGACTCCACTACCCTTCCTGTTATATGCACCAGTTACTTGTTTCACTTTCTTGTACATGTTAAAAAAAAATCATGTTTGGAATTCATTAATTCTATTTCGTTGCATTCCTCAGAGAGTTGTTGTTCTTTTGCGTTCCTTATTCTTTGTCGTATTAAATTCTGCAAACTTTTGTACTTTACAGGATCTTTGTTTTTAAAAGACCTTCTCTGGTCCATCAGTTTCAGGATTTCTTCTGTCATCCATGGCTTGTTTCTCCTTCTTCCAGCATTCATTAATTTTACTTGACTTACGTCGTTAATTGCACATTTGATGTGATTCCAAGTGCCTTCAACATCATTTATATTAACGCTGTTTTGAACTTCCGCAAGTTTTACACGTAGAGCTGACTGAACTTCATCCTTCAGTGCTTGATCTTGAAGCTTCTGAATCTCAATCCGACTAAAACTCCCCTTTAAATGACATTTCTTCAGCCTGAGATTCATGGAAGCAAACAGTAGGCTATGGTCTGAGTTGATATCAGCACCTGGATATGTTTTCACACATTTGATGGAATTTCTGAACCGCTTGTTAATTGTGATGTAATCAATCTGGTTCCTAATACTGTTGTCAGCATTAGAGGTCCACGTATAGAGGCGACGTGGAGGTAGCTGAAAATACGTGTTTGCTATAATAAGGCTCTGCTCTTGGCACATCTGGACCAGTCGATCACCTCGAGTATTGCTTGTTCCTAATCCGTAATCACCGACTACATCAGCCCGTCGACCATGGCCGACTTTAGCATTGAAATCGCCCATCACAATGTTTATCTCAGATGGTTTGGTATATGACAGGGCTGCTTCGTGTAAGATGTTGTTGATCACATCAAATCCCTTAATAAACAAGTACCGAGCAATGCCACGTAAAACTCCTGGTAATCTACCTATGGAAGCTATTGAGTTACTTACTGACTCCAAAGATCCTTTCACATCAAATGAAGAAGACCAGTATAGCAACCACTACGATTCTCTGGACTCTACAGACGAATCAGGGGACGATTGAACATTGGACATGTTGTTATTATGAACAGGATGAGATTGATGAGGCAATTACTTGCAAATACTGTAATATGATCCTTACACGTTTTTTATGAAATGTTTCTGAGTGTAATCTTAACCGTTTTTATATGGAAATATAATATATATAATATTGTTTTCGTGTGTAAGGTGTGTTTTACTAAAACTACGTATTTAAAATACGTTTTCAATCTGGAAAAATTTACATACAATGCCTTCGTCTATTCCCTCAAATAAGGTGTAACAAGAATACTGGACTGAAATTCTCATTGTTATTCATATTTTATCCAGTTTTCAGTAGTATGTTTACCACTGTTATAAACTATAATATACACATCCAAATCGTGTTTTTACTCCCGTAAATGGACGATTCTTTTGTTGCTTTCGGTCATTTATAAATCTCCCCTTGCCCCTCACCCCTATATATTTACCCCCGAACATCGTACACTTTAGACGATGCCAGATATGAATTCAGCGACCTCGAAAACGGTATAGTGCCAACTTTTAATAGGATCCCAGGACTATTAACGACGTTATTAATTTTTTCCACCTAGATCGGGGATTCGGCACACTGTGCGTCGTGTTCTCCGATGAGTCACGCTTCTGTTCTGTCAGTGATAGTCACCGCAGACGAGTGTGGCGTCGGCGTGGAGAAAGGTCAAATCCGCTAGTAACTGTGGAGCGCCCTACCGCTAGACAACGCGGCATCATGGTTTGGGGCGCTATTGCGTATGATTCCACGTCACCTCTAGTGCGTATTCAAGGCACGTTAAATGCCCACCGCTACGTGCAGCATGTCCTGCGGCCGGTGGCACTCCCGTACCTTCAGGGGCTGCCCAATGCTCTGTTTCAGCAGGATAATGCCCGCCCACACACTGCTCGCATCTCCCAACAGGCTCTACGAGGTGTACAGATGCTTCCGTGGCCAGCGTACTCTCCGGATCTCTCACCAATCGAACACGTGTGGGATCTCATTGGACGCCGTTTGCAAACTCTGCCCCAGCCTCGTACGGACGACCAACTGTGGCAAATGGTTGACAGAGAATGGAGAACCATCCCTCAGGACACCATCCGCACTCTTATTGACTCTGTACCTCGACGTGTTTCTGCGTGCATCGCCGCTCGCGGTGGTCCTACATCCTACTGAGTCGATGCCGTGCGCATTGTGTAACCTGCATATCGGTTTGAAATAAACATCAATTATTCGTCCGTGCCGTCTCTGTTTTTTCCCCAACTTTCATCCCTTTCGAACCACTCCTTCTTGGTGTTGCATTTGCTCTGTCAGTCAGTGTAGGTCAGATAACTCGTCTTGATATGCCTATCGTAGTCATATTGTTTTACTCCCCTTTTCAATAGGCTAGTGTTATGAACCTTTTATCCATTGTTTTATGAACATAACTGATTTACTCGTAATGTAGTGTGGTTTATAACACTCCTTTCCATACAATATTCAGTGTGCTTCGACCATTCACTCGTATCTGTATCTTAATTTTATCAAACGATCTTGCCCGAGATACTGCATCGTACAATTGGCTGTGACTGAATACTGGTTTCGCTAAGTAGACACCCAATTTTTCAAGAGTTTGTCCCAGCACTTTTTTAATGGTCATAGAGATGGCTAGTCGTCTTGTTACCTTCTCGTCTGTGGATACGTCGACTGTTTTCTCTTAGCAGTTATTAGGAATGTCCTGCCATCTGTCGAGTATATTTAGAAGCTGGGGAAGGCCAGAGTATCAAAGGTTATCTAGCGGAGAATATTATTCTTCCATTATCAGAGGAAGTTTATACTCTCTCTTGTCAGGTAGTAATCAAACATGGCTGCATGTAATCACATTAATAAGGATGACAATCACATATATCAGAATATCGCTTAGCAACCCTCTAAGCACTGAATGTATTGCGGGCTAGGGTAAGCTTTCGCCTGCAATTATTGAACTGGTCATTTAATGATTTCATTTTAGGATTAATGAAAGTTGACTGTCCGACTCATTGGCTGAATGGTCAGCGTTGAGGCCTTCGGTTCAGAGAGTCCCAGACTCGATTCCCGGCCGGGTCGAAGATTTTATTCATATTCACACAATACACTACACTACCAACCACCAACAGAAACACGCAATAGTGATTACATCCCTCCATAGAGAGTTGGCGTCTGGAAGGACATCCAGCCGTAAAACAGGATCAAATCCACATGTGCGACACAGTTCGCACCCGCGACCCCACGGGTGTGGGAAAAGCGGTAGAAAAAGGAGAAGAATATTAATGAATGTTGACTGAACTCCGAGACCTGTTAATGTCTGATGATTCACCGGCAGGCAATTGCGGAGATAAAAAAAAAAAAAGAATGAAGTAAATCGGTTCAGTAGAACGGCGGCACGGATTGGACAAAGCTGTTTCGTTAAATTTTTAAATATATAGATAGCGATGTATAAAGGTACGATAAAAGTGAAAATATACGTGAATAAATGACTAGCCTCCAGACATCACAGAAACTTTCAATTTGGTATCAGACACCATTATATCCACAATATCAGTGAAATATTTCCTAGAAGTTCTTGAACGAACCAAGTTGAGGGTTTTGAGAAACACCCAAATGCGGAAGAAAAAGCATATTTTTACCTAGTGGGGAACATTTTCTCAGAACTCTTGGCCTAAATATTTTCAAGCCTTAAACATTTCCTGAAAGTAAGTCGATCTGGTTTCACAACGTTTTTCTCACTTACAGTTTTTTTTTTTTTTTTTTTTTTTTTTTTTTTGTAATTTGCTTTACGTCGCGCCGACACAGTTAGGTCTTATGGCGACGATAAGGCAGGAAGGGGCTAGGAGTGGGAAGGAAGCGGCCGTGACCTTAATTAAGGTACAGCCCCAGCATTTACCTGGTGCCGATAGTGGGGCTCGAACCCACGATCTCCCGAATACTGGATACTGGCCGCACTTAAGCGACTGCAGCTATCGAGCTCGGTCCGCTTACAGTTACAAATACACTTTAAAGAGTGTCCCACCTGTACGTTTTCCGTTTACAATGTGTTGTCGTTCAAAAAGTAATGAGTGCATGGTTTTGTATTCTCCTCACATTTAATATTTTATCAGACTTAATTTTAATTATTACCAAAGTATAATTCATCTCCCATGTAGATACAAACCCTGTACATAACCACAATAAATATTATATCGACATGCTCAATTGTTTGCGAGGAAAGTATAACCCTACTTGCAAGGAACTTACACAACACCATGCGCTCATTCTTTCATTAAGCGACTAAACATGCACATAGATTCCTGCCCCCACACCACTGTAACAGATTGACAGGTACCTTAAGGCTAAATTCTTAGAAGTCCGCATGCTTTTTCTTTGTTCGTTTCTTCACTAACTGAGGTTTCGCACCCGTCAGATTTATTAGCCACTATCTAGTTTCAACTGTTGATGCTTCAATTGTTGGAAAGGTGAGTGACCCCGATGAAGACAGTGAGGACGAAGGAATGCCTGAAGCTACTGAACCATAATGACCCATACGGAAGGTTTGACAGTCCTAGACGCAACATTGCGTTACCCCAAGCAGTAGGGGAGGACAAGCCAACTGACACTAGAAGATGACCGAACATCGTTGCTCAAAGAAAAAAAAAAACAAGCTCTCATTTAAAACAAACAACTACGGCAAATTTATTAAAAATATAAATTCGTGTTTCTTTTAAACTAGCCCTCATCTAACACCGGTATGTATTGTATTACTTAAATTATTTTGTACTCATTAAACATTTATTGCCAACGGCCGTAGCCGTGTTGAAACAACGGATCCCGTGGGATCTCCGAAGTTAAGGAACATTGAGCGTGGTCAAGATTTGGATGGGTTACCACGCACTGTTGGTGGGGTGAGGGAGTAAAGGAATAGAGGAGCGGAAAGGAACTGGCCATGCTACCGTACGTAAACTCCGGCTCAGGCACACCTCTGCGGAGGTTCGGACCTGCCTTCGGGCAGAATACACCCTTACCTTACCTTAAACATTTATTCATGCATTACCCTTTGATTTGTTCCACTTCCACACAATCCGAGTTCTCTGTAATTCGAGATAGTGTCAACCCCAATTAGCTCGAATTACCGGGGCTGTACTACGTTAAGAATGTCAGGAAACATATTGGAAGTCGAAGTGCATCGCTTCTTGAAGATAGGCATGAAAGCAAAAATAAGACACCAATTAGTGAGGCACTCGGAGGAAACTTCGGAACTTAAAACTTGGTATCAGGGAACCTGTCCGCCTCTGTGGTGTAGTGGTTAGTGTGATTAGCTGCCACCCCCGGAGGTCCGGGTTCGATTCCCGGCTCTGCCGCGAAATTTGAAAAGTGGTATGAGGCCTGGAACGGGGTCAACTGAGTAGAGGTGTGTTCGATTCCCACCTCAGCCATCCTGAAAGTGGTTTTCCGTGGTTTCCCACTTCTCCTCCAGGCAAATGCCGGGATGGTACCTAACTTAAGGCCACGGCCGCTTCCTTCCCTCTTCCTTGTCTATCCCTTCCAATCTTCCCATCCCCCACCAAGGCCCCTGTTCAGCATAGCAGGTGAGGCCGCCTGGGCGAGGTACTGGTCATTCTCCCCGGTTGTATCCCCCGACCCGTTGTCTGAAGCTCCAGGACACTGCCCTTGAGGCGGTAGAGGTGGGATCCCTCGCTAAGTCCGAGGGAAAAGCCAACCCTGGACGATAAACAGATTAAGAAGAAGAAGATCAGGGAACTCAATACGCGGACAATCATTAGAAAATAAGAAATTTACAAAACTCTCCGAAGGAGCGGAGGAGAGGGGTTAGAAATTAGAGGTAAGAAGCAAAACAGAACAATATTGAAGGGTAAGCACATATTCACCAGTTTGAGGACTGTTTTCCCAAAGTGATGATTTAAGTGTGGGCGTAAACGTCATCCGAAAGTGCACCGAAACATCTTTATAGCATATATTCGACCACGCTGCTAATAAGCTAGCTTTTTAAAACAAACGAGTCCCGATATTTAAAAAAATTAATTTGTGATTCTTTTAAACTTCGTAATATTACTCCTTATTTAGCATTGGTATGTACTATATTATTTAAATGGGACGTTAAAACAGCTTCGATGCAGTCGACGGCCAACATATTGGAAGACTTTGTTCCAAGGAATTAAAGTGAAAAACCAAAACAGTAATATCCGTGCTGAAATGTTTGCCCTCTGTCTATGCAATTTATTTGTTTTATGTTTACGCACTTCTATTTTTAATTACTCATCAATTTTGTATTAATTCTCTAAGTCATCCAAGCAAATAAAAGCCAAGCATCAAATTCTATCGACATAAATTCTGGAACTTTCGTTTTATTACTACAGATAATTACCTTGCAATGGATGAAGTGGCTATACCAAGATCTAGGTCAAATTATTTCCATGAAAAGTGCTAATTTCCGTGGTTGTCCGCCTACAATAATAGTTGTTCCTCGGAGAGACGGAACACTAGGAGCAGTGTCTACGCATATGAGTGCACACATACACACTTTCTCATTGTGCGGTCGAGGAACACGTCCAGTTCCACTCTTACTTTTCCTCTCATATGTACACATATGAACGAGTGGAATGCTATTATCTGGGTGTCTGTGGTACCTAAGGAATTTAAATGAGTGTGGTCTGATTATTTTCCGCTATTATTCGAATGCAGTCTCGGTTGGATGAGTGGAATGATCTTATACCATTCTGACACGAACAACGAACGATTTCTACGATTGCTAAATTATTTTATTCTTCTTTTTCTTCTTCTTATATCGTAACGGCCTCTGTAGGACCACGGGCAGCTTTGTCATGGTTTAGGTTTTCGGATTTTCTTCTCCCCCCCCCCCCCATTCCCAGAACCTCTTCATTCTCTATCTCTCTCTCTCTCTCTCTGTCTCTCCCGTTCTTCAGGTAATATTTTCAGTATCCTCATCTGTTGTCTCCCCCACTGGTGCTTCTTTCTCTTTCCTTACCTTTCCCTGCCATTGAGCTCTGGCATATTGGTTGGTGTATATTTATTTCTCCAGTTCTCTATCCCTTCTATCTTGAACCGCATGTCAGTTCAGCCCTTCCGGAGTTCAACAACCCTCTTAGTTCCAGTCTTTCTTCTCATCCTACTCGTTGTCTCCTATACTCTTCTGGTCATTCTCTACATGTCCATCCTGATCTCATGTCCAACAAATCTTCCTCTTTTGAGTCTTATTTCCTCGGAGATCGTCCTCATGTTTCGGTACAGTTCGTCACTTGATCTTCGTTCCCATCATTCACCTCCTCTTTTTGGTCCCGGTATCTTTCTCAGAATATTGTTCTTCTTTCTCCAGTTGCTCTGCCCCATGCCTTCCTGGTGCCATCATCTCGGCCGCGTACAGTACTACGTTCCTCACTATTCCCTTGCAAT
This sequence comes from Anabrus simplex, assembly GCF_040414725.1. Lineage (NCBI taxonomy): Eukaryota > Metazoa > Arthropoda > Insecta > Orthoptera > Tettigoniidae > Anabrus > Anabrus simplex. Next base: position 635,967,184 of record NC_090265.1, on the reverse strand, counting down.
GCCTGAGCTCTGCATCTGTTGATATGTAATACCGTTGTCGTCGAAAGGTAAGAGAGTTGACCAAGGGAGGTCAGATAGAAAAACTGAAAGCGAGGAGACTGGCACAAGGAAGTAGAAGCAACGACAGACTCAGCTACGGGGCCTGTGAACACCAATCCACGCTCCAAAGCTGATAGAATCAGGGGTTTAACCTTTTCACTCGCCTCGTGCGATAGACTGGATATATTGTGGATATATTCTACCAACCCAATTAGCAGAAGAAGTAAAATCATTATTATTATTATTATTATTATTATTATTATTATTATTATTATTATTATTATTATTATTATTGTTATTATTTCTTATATGTGTAGTGGCTTAGTTGCTTACTTTCGAAGCACACTGTCGAGGTTCAAAATCCGGTCGAACAAAGGGTGGAGTTTTCATCTCAAGAATCACATAGTGTCATTTAAACCTCGACCTAAACCCAAAATGAGCCGAGGTGGCTCAAACAGCCCCAACAATACCTACGATAACGTGAGGGATTTTTATAATTCCTTACAGTTAAAGCGCGCTCGTTTTGTTGAAGAGCCGTTACGTTCTTCGTTCGGGTTAGACCATGTCATTCTATTATACTGGGTGGTTCACCAGCCCCTTGAGATTTAATTTTATGTTTCCCGCGGCATCGCGAATTTTTTGATAGAGATTCCAGAACACAGTTATCAAATTACATTTTTAGATATACATTTCGTGGTTTTCTTCATAGAAATGCTTATCCACAGCTTAAATATCAGTATTTTGATTCTTGGTGTGTTGGCTAACAGTCCAGTAGAAATCAGTCTCTTGGTTCTCCTATATAGTAGATAGCGCAGCTAGACACAATGTGATACATTTCAAGAGTCTGATTGTAGATCAGGAGCTGTCTCACGCATAGTCATATTGTTACATTTATCTAACATCTCCTATCTCGTCTGCCCTATTTTCTGGGGTTATTTCCTCAGTGGCTAGTTTCTGTTCTCGACTGCTAAGGAAACGTCGCATATTGGTTATCAAGTATATATTTCTTTCCAGCTTTTTTCTCTTCATCACAGTGTTGAGCACCGGAGGAGCGTGTTTGCTTGTGTGAATCCATGTGTGTAGGGTCCTGTATACTGCGTGGCTTTGAGTCCCACGGGCGTTCCAATTGATCCTTCTTACACGATTGTTCATAAATATTGTCACGGATGTGACTGAGATGATTACTACCGTGAGGCTAAAATTGAAAGGTATCGTACACAGAATAAAGCAGTTCGGTTTCAGTTGATGTGGTTAGGCTATCCTGCAGAAAAGTTCTATGTTCATTTTTGCAGTTACTGGAAAGGCTGGGTATCGTACCACGGGTCCGGAAAATATGACCATCCTCGGGAATCGAATGCAGTTCATTCATTCTTCGGGCAAATATGCAAACCGTTCTGTTTATACTGTCTTACATGGGGAGACTCGCTCGTCATTTCGGTCTGAAAAACTGTCTGTCGAGTACTCTCGTGGACAGACCAAAATGCAATGCCAGCACAACCTGTTAGCCTGTACCAGAAATTATGTTCTGTCTTAAAAACCCTTTAAAATTAAAACCAGTATTATATCCCACAGTTTGTTAAAAATAGGTATAAATCCTTGGGTGAATGGTCAGTGTTGAAGCATTCGGTTCAGAGGGTCCCGGGCTCGATTCCCGGCCGGGTCGTCTCATTAATTCTTCTGGTTCGGGGATTGACTGTTTGTGTTTATCTCAACACTCTCCTCTTCATATTCAGACAACACACCACATTACCAATCACCGCACAAACATGCAATAGTGACTACATACCTCCAGATAGGGTTGCCGTCAGAAAGGGAATCCGGCCGTAAAACAGGGCAGGGCCAAATACACATGTGCGACACAATTCGCACTCGCGACCCCACAGGTGTGGGAAAAACGGTAGAAGAATAAGAACAATAATAAGACAGTTTGTCAAAATGGACGATATTCAGAATCTACTGATATTAAATTTAATATTCACTGCTAATGCTAGAACATGATCTGGATGTAGAAGTCAATACAGAAATGTAATTGCAAGAAGCATATTTCTGAAATCAAAACATCATATATGCAACATTGTTCTCCGTGTCGTGAAGCATTATGCGTTACCAGTGCTGCTTTTCGGCGTCGAAGGATAGCCACCAAAAGCTTCGTCAATGAACCGACTGCAGGGTTTTGAAGCGTGGTTGCATCGAAGAATATTGAAGATCTTATGGATAGATCATGTCACTAACGAGGAGCTACTCCGTCGTTTCGGAAAATCATCTATCTGAAGTCTTAACCCTCGATAAACGCAGGAAGACAGACTATTTCATTTAAATATTCCGAAATAATAAAGACAAACTGTAAACCACACAGTGTAAGGCAAGGTATAAAGGATATGATGATTATGATGATGGTGATGATGCTTGTTGTTTAAAGGGGCCTAAAATCTTGGTCATCGGCCTCTGTCAATATGGGATGAGATGAAATTAAATGGTAGGTTCAAATTTAAAATTACCGGGCGAGTTGGCCGTGCGCGTAGAGGCGCGCGGCTGTGAGCTTGCATCCGGGAGATAGTAGGTTCGAATCCCACTATCGGCAGCCCTGAAGATGGTTTTCCGTGGTTTCCCATTTTCACACCAGGCAAATGCTGCGGCTGTACCTTAATTAAGGCCACGGCCGCTTCCTTCCAACTCCTAGGCCTTTCCTATCCCATCGTCGCCATAAGACCTATCTGTGTCGGTGCGACGTAAAGCCCCTAGCAAAAAGAGAATTAAAATTCACCCACTGATAAGTTTTTTCGAAAATGATGATAATGATGAGGAAAGTGATTATGAATTTAAAATAACCAGTGGATCTAATTCGCAATGCCTTATTTTCCAGTAAGTGACTTTAAAAAATTAAATTGTAAAAAAAAATACGGTTGTTCCTTAAAAAGTGATATCATGTATTTTATTCAGTTTCAAAGCTCAAATCATAATGAAACATACAAAAATAGAATCACAATAAAAAGAAAAACGTTTGCATGAGAAGTTATAAACAAATAAAAATAACTTTAAAAGACGAAAGAAAGGCCCACTACCCTCCATAAAACGAATGACGAGGTTTACTGACTGCTTGCCATCTTGCCGAATGAGGAATATGGTACTCAAACGTTTTAAACTACGGCGCAGATCGGCCAGGCCCGCGCACTGCATAGGGATGTGTACTATGGTCAGATGGTTGCCGAAAGTACACACCGGAGGGCTTCTCCGCGCTGCTATACCATGGCCGATCCTTAGACGAGAGTCCCGACGGGGAGTCTTCCATACCTTCGTTGTTCCTTTAATCATTCTGAGATTATTATATTCCTGCTCCCAATGGGACAATACCAATGTCTCAACTGACAAGTAAACCTTCTCTCCGTTGATATCGATTAGCCGGAAACCCATATACTTTCTGAAAGCGTATGTCAAAATTATAAAAACTATGAAATCTTAGGGGCAGAGGGACAAGCGTTTAAGAGCTATAGGACTCAAATATACAGCAGTAAAGAGTTGGAAACATGACACCAAAAGTTCCTAATTTGTTCGTTTCATGCATTTATATGACTTATATGGTAAGAAGGTGGATATATCTATATAAAGGAAGAGACAACTCGTTCAAAAGAAGCAATATACGTTGGGATGTTGAAAATGTGATTTGTTATTGAATTCAGATGAAATCTATTAGAGAGACAATTAATGTGCGATTCGTCAAATAAACAGCGAGACGGGAAAAATGAGTTCAGAATGGGCACATTTAAAAAAAGCACACCCATACACTTTGCACACCCATCATTGGTCAATTAATCATTACCGGAATACGTCCCTCTATACACACTTTAATGATACGTTGTGGGTGATGGTGTGAAGTTGCTGTCAAGTAGTAATGTATCGTATGTCTTCTTTTTAAAGTGCAGATGGATTCTAAAGTCGTTGCGACTGCCTTGGTCTCCCGATTCGGAACAAGCAATCGGTCTCCGAACATCCAGGAATTGGAGATGATAAAATACATAACTACAGTACTCTTCTGGAAAATGATATGGAAATTGTGAAAGAGATCCGGACATTAGGATTTTCTGAAGGCGATGGAGAGGAATGGGATAAGGCAATGGACTTCGGAGATAATGGTGTCGATACGGAACAGCAATGCTCGTCGCAGCAGTCGCTTCCCTCTACTTCGAGTTCATCGGCATCCCAGTATGTGCCTTCGCCCAAAAGGCGAAAGCATGAAGTTCCAGCAAATATAACCGAAGGGGACTGGACTGCTTAGAAGCACCGCGTTTCAGCGTACTGGACCACAGATCCTACGACAGGCGAATTTCGGAAGAAATGTCTGTCGCATGCGTCAATAATGAACCAGTTCATAAAAATTAAGAACATGAACATTGTGTACACTTTGGAGAAAACAATGAGCACTCCGTCGATCAGAAAAAAATCTCAATCAGGCTGTCCTGCAGAAATTGAAAGTAAAGGAAACAGAACGAGCAATTATTCACGACGTACGTTGCGACTGTGGGCCATGCAACTTAAGATAGCGATGGATCCGCAAAATACAATCCATATTAACACTTCTGACTCCTGGATATATCGCTTCAAGAAGCGGAATAACATTGTTGACAGAGAAATAACCCACAAAGTTGGCGGGAATTGGCAGGATAAGGAGGAAAGCTTGTCACAGGCGAGCGATGATTTTGTTGCGAAGATTCGCAACCTCATCGTCACAGAAAACTCTCCACCGACACTTGTCTTCAATGCTGACCAGAGTGGATTTGACAAAGAGTTACATGGCCATCGAGCCTTGCGAACCAGAGGAACAACAGTTGTTCGCACTGTTGTTGGATCAGGCTCTGCAACACAGCACAGTTTATTGATTATGCCAGTGATTTCAATGGAAGGCAAAATACTGCTGCCAACGTATGTATGTAGTACTGTATGTAGCCATCTGGAAAATTCCCGCAGTTAAAGCCGGCAGATCCTCCGAATACAAGATCGTATGCTGAAAAAACAGCGAGCATGTGGAAAGCAGACCTTAAACGGTTCTATTGTGACGTACTTTTATCAAGTATATTCTGCTTTTAGTGGATTCATGGTGTTCTAACAAAGATTATGCATAGTCTGCTTCCTAAGTACCTGTTGGTAAACTCCTACAAAAGAAACTGATACCTGAAGGATGTACGGGGAAGATTCAGCCTCTGGATATTATTTTTTTAGACAATACAAATCTGTTGTTCGTTACATAACATGCACAATCGTTATCGAGACACAGGAGCACATTTGGCATCGCGATAATTTTCTGACTCTGCAGTACTTTTCCCTATATCAGTCCTCGTTTCATGAACTTGATTAAGTATGCTTTCCATAAGGGCAGATACTTGAACGACGAACCTGCAATGTGGACTGCGCCAATGGACTACTGTTCGATTCATTGACAACGTATATTGTTTCTTTTCAACGAGTTTTTCTTCCTTTGTATTGAGATCTACACCTTCGTACCATACTATTAGTTCATATAAATACATGAACCAAGAATTTTAACAACTTTTGGTGTCATGTTTCTAACATTTTGTGGGTCCTATAGCTCTTAAACGCTTGTTCCTCTTCACCTAAGATTTCATAGTTTTTCTACTTGTGACATAAGCTTTCAGAAAATATATGGGTTTCCGGCAAATCGGTATCAAAGGAGAGAAGGTTTACTTGTGAGAACGAATATCACTGGCTTGAACCTTGTAAGGCAAAGGGGCAATGTGACTGTCTCCCTGGCAGCCCTATCAGCTAACTCGTCTCCCGCTACACCCATGTGGCTAAGTAGCCACAGGAACGTAATTATGGTGCTAACCGGGCCGAAAGTAATCAAGGCGCGGAACCTCCGACAGTGGTTCAATCTCCCACGATACGGCAATCCTGACACGGGAAGAGCTAAATAGGAATACAGGACTTACTCCATGATGGTGCCAAAACTTCTACGAGGCGATTGCCCCAGAAGAAGGATATATTCATGATAAACGGACGGCTTTCATTTACACGTCATTTAATCTGTCCAGTTATACGAGAATTCATTCATCTGTCCACGTGAGTGAGTTATGTATGTCTTCCCGTGAGCTAATGAGATGCTTTGTTTATAAATAAACAGGTTCATCTATCGTGTGCCAAGGAAGTCAATACATCATGTTGTCCTTGTCTAGCCCGGAAACGATGTTCAAATAGTTTCTATTACAACACAGCCCTCGCGTACACAGGTGCTGAAGGACACCAACAATAAAGTTGTCTGGAAAGTTGAAGACTGGAAGTCCTACAGTATTACGTGGATCAACACATCCTTCCATATAAGAACAAGGCATTCGTTACCTAAGAGAGTGAGATATATTCAGGTTTAGACGGTCATATAAAGAGCTGATACACAAGAGCAAATCTAACTTCGAAATCAAAGATCTTAATTTATGCCTCTTGATAGGATTAGTAAGCGGCGTATATTGCAGATTCGTGGTTCAAATAGCAGAGCTATAGAAGATGGCATAATCTCATAACTTTATAGGCACTCGCTGCTGACACATGTTGAGACACAACATTGTTCAAGTTCTGGGGCGTATTTTCCGATCCAAGCCCGAATCCTTGCCAATGCACGCTTTAATACAGCCCACAAAATGGCACAATTTAAAGGACATATTCTGCTTACAAGATGTTAAGACATATGAATCAAATAAATCTGATGTTCTCGTCGTGAATGAATTAGATAACAACAGAAAAGAACACGATGACAGGTAGATGGTAGAATTTCGCGGTTATTTTAAACTGAATGAACTTTGGGTTATAATAGAAAAAATGTAGACAGACATACACAATTCGTGAACACCGACGAATGGTAGATATACTTCTCCTATCCAAGGTCAAATAAGACTGAAAAATACATAGATAATATAATGGTCAATTTCTTTCTTTCTTTCTTTCTTTCTTTCTTTCTTTCTTTCTTTCTTTCTTTCTTCCCTTGGAAGAAAGATTTTTTTTTCAGAAATTCTTCAAATTTTGCTCTTTGACTCCCATCGGCTCGTATGGCCTCCTGGTGCAGGTCTTCCAATTCGACGCCGTATAGGCGACCTGCGCGTCTGCAAGGATGGGGCCCTATCTACGATGAATTCTAATGCTGGAAACGTAACACACATCCATCCCCCGAGCCACTGGAATTAACCATTGAAGTTTAAAATCCACGACCCAGCCGGGAATCCAACCTGGGACCCTCTGGACCAAAGGCCACCACGGTAACCATTTAGCCATTGATTGGAAGATGATGATGACAAGATATAATCGAAGATTTTTCTTTTTTTTACAATGGGCTTTACGTCGCACCGACACAGATAGGTCTTATGGCGACGATGGGATCGGAAAGGGCTAGGAGTGGGAAGGAAGCATCCGTGGCCTGAATTAAGGTACAGCCCCAGCATTTGCCTGGTGTGAAAATAGGAAACAACGGAAAATCATCTTTACGGCTGCCCACAGTGAGGTTCAAACTCACAGCCAACTCACTCGATCTTCTGTAATTCGGTACTGGAAGTGGTGGTGATTACTCTTTTAAGAGGAAATATGCTACAGATAGGTTTTCGATTAAGAGAATGGGAATGTGCTAGGACTGAAAAAGTACCAGCTGTCGCCGTAATTGTTTATTTGTTTGTAGTTTGTCCAACCCTTGCCCCGTTTCCCTACGGGGTCGGGTATGAGGTGAGGTGAGATGAATCTGTCGTGGAGGGTTTTTATGACCGGATGCCCTTCCTGACGTCAACCACATCAGAGGTCTTAATGAGATGAAATGAATGATGTGATATATGATACTAGGTAGGGAGAGGGTGAAACCCGGTGCCGGCACGTAGCCTACTCCTGTCGAATAGCACCAAGGGGTCTGCTCAAGGCTTAACGTCCCCATCCGACGGACGAATCACCATTAACAGTGTCATATGCCCTCACTCCATATGAGCACTGCGGAGAGATTTGGAATTTAATCCAGCCTTTTGGCACGCAATCTAGGGATTATAAATGGTATACCACCACCTCTCCTACCCTGCCGGCCAACATTCTGATGGGAATTTTTTTTTCGACCAACGGGACTCGTACTGGCTAACTTCGGTGTCAGACCGTTAGACTTCAACGGCTTAACGATCATAGCCACCAGACGGGCCATTGCCCCCTTAATTACGGTAATAGAAATAGGAAAAACATATTGAGGGCTGACAGTGCGGGTAGAACACCCCAATCTACCCTACTGCACCCAATTCAACCACCGGCATAAATCTAGAAAATGCCTTCCGTATTCATCCCCAATCCAAGTTCGCAACTACACGCTTCCTACCATACAGCCAAGTTCGTGGATTACAAGCATTCAAATGATGCATTCAAGAAAAGTAGGTGGGTATAATATATTCAAAGGTGTAAATATTTAAAAATTAGTCAACAACTCAAATTATTTATAAAATCGTATGCGTTTGTCTGTCAAATCATCATCCCGATTGCTGGTTGAATCCTTGACTAACACCACAGAAGGTTTACAGAGAAATCACAAAATTGGATGACTGTGCTGTAATGAGGTGTACTAGGCAAAATGATAAGTGAGGTAGTCTGTTACTGCTTTTCTCACTGAGCCAGAAAGTGTTATTACAGCGCAACTGATCCCATTTAATAACATTCAGAAGAATTTGTCGTCATGATTCCATTCTCTCGTATCCATGATACGACCGAGTCTATAGTTTATGTTCTCCCTTTCCTTTCTTTCAATCTTAATTTCTTCACCACTTTCTCACATCTGTCTTTTTTTTTTTTTTTGCTATTTGCTTTACGTCGCACTGACACAGATATGTCTTATGGCGACGATGGGACAGGAAAGGGCTAGGACTGGGAAGGAAGCGGCCGTGGCCTTAATTAAGGTACAGCCCCAGCATTTGCCTGGTATGAAAATAGGAAACCACGGAAAACCATCTTCAGGGCTGCCGACAGTGGGATTCGAACCTACTATCTCCCGAATACTGGATACTGGCCGCACTTAAGCGACTGCAGCTATCGAGCTCGGTATATCTGTCTTTGAAGTCGGATGCCCTTCCTGACGCGATCCCTAACTGGAGGAGTAGATCTATATTCAACTGACTCGCAGAGATTGGCAGTATCTTGTGCTGTGTGTAGATCAAGGGGTATACACTGTCCCAAACGAAAAGATTCACACCTCAAAACATATACATTAATGAACTCGGCTGAAATACCCAGTCCGTTCGGGAAACGAGCCCAGGATTCTTTGACCCCACAGCCAAGGAGTCGGTCAAGTTTTAAACTTTAGTGGAAGCTACACTTTGTTCTTCATCTATCAAGAAAAAATAAGACAAGTATATATGAAGAAAGACTTCGAAACGCAGATTACTTGTACATTTGCTTCAAATAATGTGTGACAAGGTAAGAACTGTAATACTCATGGGGTCTTTCTTGGGTCCGCCCTGTCAATACTTAATACATACAACGGCAAACAAAGTTGTTGTCTACATCAACCGTACATGTTTCGAGATAGGACTATTTCCTTCATCAACAATCACAAAGAATAAAAGCAACCATACATATCTGGACCCTCAGAATGATCACTTTTTTTTTTCTTTCTTAATCTGTTTACTCTCCAGTGTTGGTTTCCCCCTCGGACTCAGGGAAGGCTCCCACCTCTACCGTCTCAAGGGCAGTGTCCAGCAGAGATGAAACTTTGGATTCGGGTTACAACTGGGAAGGAGGACCAGTATCTCTCCCACGGGGGTCTCAGCTGCTAAGCTGAACAGGGGCCTTGTTGGGGGATGGGAAGATTGCAAGGGACAGACAAGGAAGAGGGAAGGAAGCGGCCGTGCCCTTAAGTTGGGTATCATCCCGGCATTCGCCTGCAGGAGAAGTGGGAAACCACAGGAAAGCACTTCCAAGATGTCTGAGATGGGAATCGAACCCCCCTCTACTCAGTTGACCTCCTGAGGCTGAGTGGACCCCGTTCCAGCCACCGTACCACTTTCTAAATTTCGTGGCAGAGCCGGGAATCGAACCCGGGTTTCCGGGGGTGGCAGTTAATCACACTAACCACTATACCATAGAGGCGGACTCAAAATGATTGTCTGTCTGTTAGGTCATCAGCCCAGCACGACTGATCCTATGAGCAACACCTTTCATAAGACTCAGACACTAGTTGTGCTCCAAATGTCATTACTCAGCACCACCCATACCCCAGCAGCTTCCATTATTACAAACATTAAAATATATCAGAAGACTTGTAATTAAAAATTACTGTTCTAATGTTCTCATTATTGTAATGCTTCCAGATGTATAATATGAACACAATACAACAAGGAATCAAAAGTTATGATGCACGAAGTATCGTGTAGATATCCCGGAAAATTGAAATAGCTGCTTGAATTATCTAAATTTCTGTAATGATCATCAATTATTTTGCACGTAAAAATTCCTTCAACCATCCTTCTTTGATAAATATGCGAAAGACGGCATTTATTGTCTTTGAGTAGTCTTCAAGGTTACCCTTAGGATCACGAACTAGTAATTAAGAAACTCCTTCACCGATTTGCTTAGGCATAATTTAACAAGTATACCATAATAGCTCGTAAAATGAAAATTATGTTTATTGCTCTACAGATTCGTTAAGAGATTGATAAAAATTCTATTGTAAGTATTGAGTTTCATCAGAAATAATAAAAACAGTAATAAAATTTCTCCATGCGATCGAACAGTACTGGTAAATATCGAGATGAGAACGATGGTAATTTCTGTTTCTATTCTCTCCGTAATAAACCGAGCGGTGCATACAGTCCGTTCAGAGCTTTAGCCTGCTAGTATTATTGCTGCGCATCCAGATGACCTACAGATATTTGAATGCCACATGGTCAGTGTAACAACTTCCTCCGTCGTATTGTTTGTCGTTCTTGGCCAAGTGTGTTTCTTCTCATACAAAACAGCTTCCGAGTTCAACTCGCAAGGATAAATAAACCCAATTCCAGCACTCATTCCAGTATTCAAATCCTTGGACGACCTGGGAATCGAAATTGGAACCTCCGAATAAGAGGTACAGACGATATAAACTAAAAACAAAAGCTTCATGGCACTATAGCCCTCTTGGCCCAGCAAGCGACCATTGCTCATTCTTGTAGCCTACAGATTACGAGGTGATGATAGAAAATATACAAACATTTACATCATTGTACTGGTTATATTTTTGAAAACCTTCCCAGAATAAGAGTGCGACCAACAAATCAGTAATTTTTCAGGAGATGGGAAAATTATTTTGGGGGTTTATAGTATTTCATGGTATACACAACTTGAACCAATTACATATAAAAATGTGTAAATGAGTTCATCTATTAAAAACATTTTTTTCTTTTATAACTTAAGGTTTCAAAAATAATGTATGACTTGGAAGTGACACAATGGAAAATAAACCACAAGTATGTATTACATTTATATATGACAAAAGAGAAAATCTGTATATGCACTTGGAACACAAATAATAGCAAATAATATCACAGTAATAATCAAAATAAGAATCAAACGTCAATAAAATATTTAAAAAAACAAGGATTTCGTCTATGGCTTTTATTTAAATGATCTATTACACCTGGTGATGATCCAACACAAGGTCTACCCATCATCTTGACTGACGTTCCATCCTTTTACCACAGAGGACAAAGTTCTGCTGGCTGTAAACCAGCTTGAAGTTCGAACGTAAGACATGAGATGACACCATAGCACACAGACGTGATGATACACACTATTTCTACTGAAGTCTAATTTTTCAAAAATTTGTTGCTTACATCCTTATTCTGGGGAGGTCTTCAATTATGCACTGATAATAGTATTGCTGGTTTTACGTCCAACTAACTACACTTAGTCGCTTTTAAGGACCACCGTAATTCTGTCCCGCAGGAGTTCTTTTAGGTGCCGATAAATCTACCGAAACGGGGCTGACGTATTTGAACACCTTCAAATACCACCGGTCTGAAGCAGGATCGAACCTGCCAAGTTAGGCTCAAAAGGCCAGCGCTCAACCGTCTGAGCTACTCAGCCCAGCTGTATGTGTTGTATACAAGGTTATTCGCCTCAAGTGTTACACCTAAATAACTTCTAATCCATTAACGGAATGGTTATTGTGCTTCTATATATTTAAATGGCATTAAGGAGATCGTAAAACACTGTGCTGCGTTTCTTCGAATCATTATTAATCCATTAATTATTCAGTCTGCAATTATTAGTCCAACGGTGCCAAGATGTCAATGTCGATGTTTTTGCTTCTTTCATCGACTACGAAAAAAGTTTTTGATACAGTCCGCCATGGCGAACTTATGAACATTCTTCGAGAATTAGGACTTGATGGGCGGGACATGCGTATTATGGGTAATCTCTACTGGAACCAGAGTGCTGGCATGAGAGTTGATGGTCGTGTCTTGGATTATGAAAGGAGTTCGCCAAGGCTGTATTCTTTCACCCATGCTTTTCAACATCTATTCAGAAAAGATTTTTCGAGTTGCTCTTTACGGAAAGACTCAAAGAATTGTGATTAATGGTTTCATCAAAAATAACATCAGATATGCCGATGACACTGTGCTACTTGCAACCAATCTCCAGGATCTACAGGAATTATTTAATTCTGTCACTGAAGCCAGCAGCACCATTGGCTAGAGGCTTAATGTAGATAAGACCAAGTAGATGTTTATAAGCAGGAAAGTAGATGGCTTTCAAGGTAATCTCACACCAGCAACGGACCAGATCGCAAGAGTGGGATGCCACATCAATGATCACTGGGACCTTGTTCATGAGATCCGATCAGAATTGAGCAGGCCAGAACTTCTTTTCAGAGGCTTAGAAAACATTTGAGTGCGTCGGCCTCTCACCGCTGGATCGGAGGTTCAAATCCCGGTCACTCCATGTGAGGTTTGTGCTGGACAAAGCGGAGGCGGGACAGGTTTTTCTCCGGGTACTCCGGTTTTCCCTGTCATCTTTCATCCCAGCAACACTCCCCATTTCTCATTTCATAGCATCTATCAGTCATTACTAAATCACTTTGGGAGTGGCGAATCCATCATACTAATAGCCTATATATGATTCATTCATTACATCCCTGACCCGGTCAATGACTGGAAAACAGATTGAAGGTTTTCATTTTCATTCAGGAAACATTTGACAAGCCGTGACCTTTCCATTACATTACGGACACGACTACGGTACTCCGGTGCTACGTTTTCAGCATTTTGTTAGACCTATACGTCGTTGAGGCATGTATACCATGTGCAAGTGCGTTAAAGGTCGCGTAGCAGTAAGCTTGCATTCGGGAGATGATGGGTTTGAATGCCACTGTCGGCAGCCCTGAAGATGGTTTTCTATGATTTCTCTTTTGCACACAGGCAAATGCTGGGAGTGTATCTTAATCAAGGCCACGGTTACCACCTTCGCAATCCTACCCCATTCCCATCCTAGCGTCACCGAAAACCGTCGAGGAGTTAGTGCGACTTTAATCCACTAGCAAATATTATAAAAAGTGAATAAATAATGATTGAAAATAAGTTTGAAAGGAAGGACTACATTTAGTTATCCTCATACAAACTTGGATATTTCTATCTCGAAATGTTGAACATCAATGGCAGTGTTCACTTTCTGTCTTTTCTCGGAGAATTTCGCTGGATATTGCAGTGCAGGCTGCAATAAAAGGGCATTGGTGGTCCCTTGGCTTTGCAGGACGTGTGTTATTGAGAGCATCAAAACGTCTAGGTTTTCAGTACCATTACTCTAATGCCTAACAGCATTCACTCAAGGTATTAAAAGTTCTTAATCATATTCACGAAATTTTAACACAAAAGTCGTCAGTTAAATTTTGCTATGCTGTTTTTATTATTCACTTCACATGTAGGGCTGCTATATTCTCATAACAGAGAGAAAAATGCTTTAGATCTTTTGTAATCAACACTACTATTTTATTTCTTTTAGAACATAAATCTTCCTTTGCCGTCTTCAGTTCACCTGTCATAAAAGGACTGCAAACTCAAAAGATACATCAAATTGTATTTACGACACATAATTGTACTGCGAACAATAGAAGCCTCCGTATCTCAGGCGACAGCGCGCCGGCCTTTCATTGCTGAGTTTCGTGGTTCAAATGCCAGTCATTCCAAGTGAGATTTCACTGGACAAAGCGGAGGCGGGACAGGTTTTTCTCCGGGTACTCCACTTTTTCCTGTCATCTTTCATTCCCCCAACACTCTCCAACATGATTTCATTTCATGTGTCAGTCATTAATCATTGTCCCAGAGGAGTGCGACAGGCTTCGGCAGCCGGCAGAGTTCCTATCCTCGCCGCTAGATGGGGACTTCAACCATTCTATTCCTGATCCGATTGAAATTGGAAACATTCTGTGGATTAGCATCTATCATAAAAATGTGACATGTTATATGGCTAGAATATATATGGCTAGCAGCTTGCGTGTCTTCGCAGCCGTGCGCCGAAGAACGGTCGGATACGACAAGACCATCGCCCAGTACATAGTCATTAAAATCTAAAGATAAAGAATTATTGATATTTCAAAGAAAAAACTATTTTATGAATGAATTTATTGTCAGAATTTTTAACAGTTTGTACATTTTCGCTAGGGGCAGACGCAGAAATACTGTAGTTATAAAAAAACCACCAAGTTGTTGTCGATATCTCTATTATTAACATTAATCCTTCGAAAGAACGTAGCACAATGTTTCACGAGTCCTTCAATATAATTTCAAGATAAGAAAATAAAATATCAATATCTTCAGTGGATTTGAAGTAATTTCGAGGTAACATCATAGGTTAGTAACCCTTTATATACAGTAATTGATAAAATATCCCTTTGGAAAAATTATATGATCATAAATGTGTCTTTCAGTATTTCATATAACAGCCTGCAAGATCATATCGACCATCTGTTCTCTAACTCCCCTCTTTGATAATATGTCTCTCAGTCGTGGACATCCATCAATACTTCACATACCGGGCGAGTTGGCCGTGCGCGTAGAGGGGAACACAAATACCCAGTCATCAAAGCAGAGGAATTAACGATACGCAGTTAAAAATGGTCCCAGCCGGGAACCGAATCTGGAGTCCTCTGAACCGAAGGCCGTTACGCTCACCGTTCAGCCAAGAAGCCTGTCACACAACAAATGTTCACGAAGTGTTGCTTTTACTTCGCACCGACACAGAGAGGTCTTATGGCGATAATGCGATAGGAAAGGGCTAGGAGTAGGAAGGAAGCAGCCGTGGCCTTAATTAAGGTACAGCCCCAGCATTTGTGTGAACATGGGAAACCACGGTAAACCATCTTCAGGGCTGCCAACAATGGGATTCGAACCCACTATCTTCCGAATGCAAGTTCACAGTTGCGCGCCCTACCCACACGACCAACTCACTCGATGTACAACAAATCCATATGGTAGAAGAAAATCCTCATCAGCGACCTCACCTTGTGGAACTCGTCATGCTCAATAAAAATAATTATTATTGTACTGTTATTTACTTTACATTACACTAACTACGTTTACGGTTTGCGGAGACGCTGAGGTGCCGGAATTTATTTACGCAAGAGTTCCTTTACGTGCCAGTAAATCTACCGGCACGAGGCTGATGTATTTGAGCACCTTCGAATGCCACCGGACTGAGCCAGGATCGAACCTGCCAAGCTCGGGTCAGAAGGTCAGCGCCTCAACCGTCTGAGCCACTCAGCCCGGCGTGCTGCTGAAGAAGAAGAAGAAGAAGAAAAAACCATCGCTATTAGTTTGAGTTTTTCCATACTCCGTTATGGAAACTATCATGTTTAAATGGCACCGACTACAACAAGGAGCGAACTCGCCATACCGCGGACAGAAGGGCGACTCGCTGACTACTCCATTAGTCGTGTTCACCCTTTGACACGGCGGCACCGAACTTCGTGCAGGTATATCACGGAAGAAGAAATCGGTCAGGGTGGAGTGGGGTGGGGTGTGGTGAAACCTAAGACGTTCGTACGCTAGCGGCAGAAGATGATGCGGCCAAGAGGTAGGGAGAGAGGGGGGCCAGCAGAATGTGTGACATCTTTATAAAAGGAAGGCTCGGGCGGGCGCACCACACACTGCAGTGATAACAATCGTAGCGAGTGTCTCGTAGTTCACCATTCTCCAGTCAACATGATGGGAATTCTGACGGTAAGAGAAACTTCTTACTTCTTGATGGACAGTTTCGCTTGTGCTACTTCTACTTTAATTGAAGTATCAATCATTTAGACGCTTATCTCTGGCATCATGTTCTGGAACTGATTCTATGTTACCTTCTTCTTCTGGGTGAGCGAGTGAAGTATCATTATTAAGTGCGTCATTGGATCAAGCTTATGGTTATTAAAACTAAATCAAACGTCAGGAATTTCAACAGATTTGTGTGAAAGCCAAGCCACTGCTATGTGAACATTTTGCCCATTGACGGAATTTGAACCACGGCCATCTTTATGAGAAAATACCTATGAAATCACTCTGTTATTAACAATCAACATGTTATTAGTTTTATGGGCCATTAAATACTTTTACGGTCCTCGGAGACGTCTATGTGCTGGATTTATGTCGCGCAGGAGTTCTTTTACGTGCCAGTAAATCTACTGATACGAAGCTGGCGTATTTGAGCAACTTGAAAAACTACTGGAGTGACCTAAGATAGAACTACTGAACTTAGCCTCACAAGACCAGCGCTCTATCATTCATGGCTTTTATGTTAGATATCATATTCCTAAGCATCTATAGGGATTCGAACACCTCTTCTATCTCATGGTTATAAATTATTCTCAAAGCAGTCGCGACATTTGTTGCTGTGAGGAAAATTTAACCCGAGGATACCTTGGTTGGTAGCTTCAATACTAGCTACTACACAACTCACCAACTGCTGTTATTACTAGATCAGCCAGATCTGAAGATAATAAAATCGATCCAAAATAAATTTGATGTGTATTTGATATATAGTGTAGGTGTTGCGAATTCAGTACCTATTGCCTTTGTTCTATTTTAAGGGATTAGAACTTAATGGTTATAGTTCTATTTTATTTACTGAACATGAGCACTATCTGATTATCTGTATTAAGACGGAGTTTAACTGTAGCTGTATGCCTGTAACTACATGGATATTGAGACGGGAAGGACCTAGCCGTGGCAGAACATGGACGCCAAACTAACACTTTCTCAGTTTTCAACTGGGCAATTACCGACTCTACGATATGAACTTTTTAAATTCTTTAGTTGATCCAATGTGTCTCTGGACGTTAACGTATGTAACTCATGACTTGGGATTTTAATTCCTTCCAGGTAAATCCTGCGATGATATGTTTATTAGGTGACATGACACAATCGTTGAAACCAAGCTTTATAGACATATCCTGTACCTGCACAGCAACGTCTAATATTAAGAAAAACATGGCACTACAGCACAAATTTTCTCGGCGTACCTCTGCTCTGCCTGAAGATTACGAGGCGATGCGTGGTCAGCGCGACGGATTCTCTTAGCCAATATTCGGGCATTCAAGGCAGGATCTCCTTCTCACTTTCAGATAGTTTTTCAATTGTTCTCAGATAGGCTGAGTAAACCATGAACTAGCCATCAAATGCATGTCAGGATTCCTTACCTAAAAATTCTTACCCATAGACCGCGGGGCCAGCAAAGCCTAACATAGGGTCAATTCCGTTCATTATCATCTGAAGAAAATATCCACCACTATGCCTAATAACGTATATCGTACGTTAGGCTGGCGATCTGACTTGAATAAGGGTTACAGTCTACTGTGTGCTAAATACAGGTAAACAATTATTTCAACGTAATTTTCAACTCTAAAGTATATATCGAGTCTGAGAATTACGTTGTCTACGTTGGGATCTAAAACTGTATCCATCAACAGCCTGTAATTGAAGGAAATGCTGACCCGCAGTACATGGTTTTGCTTACCGTAAATATACGACTTTCAGTCTGGGAAGTGATGTTTCTTTGTTGCTGCTTCATACAGGAGAACTGAGACATCGTGATCAGCAGTCACTCCTAGGTTTTTTTTTTCCTGGTTGATAAATTTGTGGATGTATTGCTGCTCTGTACTCCAGTGTGTAAAAATCACATACGCCTTCAGGAATTTGTCCGCATCGTACGGCAGTTAAAATATCTCAATTAGTCAGTAACTGCCCCTTTCAAAGGACACATCAGAGGAAGAGTGTCTATCTCAGGATATCGAGATCACGGATTTAAACCCAGCAGAGGTAGTCAGATTTTTGAAGATAGGGGAAAAAGTACAATAATATAAAATATATCTCGAAACGCATTTGGAGCTTAGCAGACACAATTAATGCAAGCTCACCTACAGACCACCCTACGGAGATCGAGTTAACTCTGCCATCTGGTACAGTAAAATGGAACATCGGAATTGACGCGCAGGCAGCCTAAATGACGACCAAAGTACATGCTCATGGTAGACCGCCTCTCTGGTGTAGTGGTTAGCTGCCATCCCCGGAGACACGGGTTCGATTCCCGGCTCTGGCACGAAATTTGAAAAGTGGTACGAGGCCTGGAACAGGATCCACTCAGCCTCGGGACGTCAACTGAGTAGAGGTGGGTTCGATTCCCACCTCAACCGTCCTGGAAGTGGTTTTCCATGGTTTTCCACTTCTCCAGGCAAATGCCACGGCCGCTTCCTTACCTCTTCTTAGTCTATCCCTTCCTATCTTCCCATTCCCCCGCAAGGCCCCTGTTCAGCATAGCAGGTGAGGCCACCTGGGCGAGGTACTAGGCCTCCTCCCCAGTTGTATCCCAGATCCAGAGTCTGAAGCTCCAGAACACTGCCCTTAAGGCGGTAGAGGTGGGATCTCTCGCTGAGTCCGAGGGAAAAACCGACCCTGGAGGGTAAACAGATAACGGAGAAGAAGAAGAAGAAGAAGAAGAAGAAGCTCATGGTAGCTGAGGCCATACGAAAACAACCACATTATGTGAATGGAGCAAGGAGAGACAAAATTCACTATCACGAAGCAAGGAAGCTTCTAGTTTCACGTGATTGCTGATGTCGTGGTCGAATCCAAGAGACCTCGCTTTGAGTGGAATCCGTACGACTGAGACATACATTTTCATTTCAGAAATCCCACAAACGTTGGTTGCGGTTCGAAACATGGCTGCCTTGTGTGAATCCAGTGATAATGTCACTAGGATATCACACCTCTATCATGAACGAATCCTCGGGATTTGTACAAATCTTAATAAGAAACGTACGTGAAAATAACAGATGAATGGTTTACAGCCATTAAACATACAAAATATGTACAATTTAAGTAGAGACTGCCTACTGGAGGTGGCAGAGGTGCGCTTGGTTCAGCGAGAAGGACGTGAGTTCGACTCGCTGTTAGAAAGTGAAGAAATGCACAATAGATACTTCTTCTGAAGATACACATAACCTTCGGATTCTCTGAACCTAGAAGAGCAACGCTTACTCCCACCGGTATCTCGGCCTCTCCAAAAACTGTAAACGTAGTCTCAGAGATCTAAAAATTAATAACCTAATAATAATAATAATAATAATAATAATAATAATAATAATAATAATAATAATAATAATAATAATAATATCCAACTGATTGGCTGAATGGTCAGCGTTGAAGCCTTCGGTTCAGAGGGTCCCGGGTTCAATTCCCGGTGGGTCGGGGATTTTAATACCGTCTGATTAATTCTTCTGGCCCGTGGACTGGGTGTTTGTATTTGTCCCAACACTTTCCTCTTCATATTCAGACAACATACTACACTACCAACCACCACCAGAAACACGCAATAGTGATTACATCCCTCAATATAAGGTTGGCGTTAGGAAGAGCATCCGGCCGTAAAACAGGGTCAAATACACATTCGCGACACCGTTCGCATCCGCGACCCCGCAGATGTGGGTAAATAGGTGTAATGTATGTATGTTGGGTATTCAGCCCGAAGGCTGGTTGGATCCTCAACAGGTTCACCGTTAGCTGTCATAGATGGCCGAGGTGTCACTGAAGAGGCGTACTAGGGAAATGAGGAGTGAAGTAGTTTCCCGTTGCTTTCCTCACTGAGCCAGAAGTTGCTATTGCACATCAGTCTGCCAAGCCCACTGAAATGCATGCACCAACCGACCCTATGAGTGACATTTTCACACCATTCATAGCAGGGACTGGCTGCATAAGGAATGGCATTACTAGCGTCACTCATACCTCAGCCACTTTCATATTGTCAAAACCAAGTATAAGACTGAGACAGGTCCATGAAAGTAACAATTTTATTCTAGCCCATACCAGAAGACATAGTGCACTGTAAACACTACATCTTGCCAGTAAAGGCCTACAGGTGTAATAATAATAATAATAATAATAATAATAATAATAATAATAATAATAATAATAATAATAATAATAATAATAATAATAATATATCGGTGGATCGCTAGCTGGCATCGTTTTTGGTTAGAACTAGGGCGGTATCTGATCGCCTTCGAACCTCTAACATTTGTTCTTGATGAACAAAAACATACTTAGCCTATATAATACCAAGCTAGTGGCCGCGTGGTATGCGTCACGTAGCTAACAGCTTGCATTCGCGAGATAGTGGGTTCGAATCTCTGAGGACGGTTTTATGTGGTTTACCATTTTCACACCAGGCAAATGCTGGCGCTGTACCTTAATTAAGGTCACGGTCAATTCCTAGCACACCGAGCTCGATAGCTGCAGTCGCTTAAGTGCGGCCAGTATCCAGTAATCGGGAGATAGTGGGTTCGAATCCCACTGTCGGCAGCCCTGAAGATGGTTTTCCGTGGTTTCCCATTTTCACACCAGGAAAATGCTGGGGCTGTACCTTAATTAAGGCCACGTCCGCTTCCTTCCTACTCCTAGGCCTTTCCTATCCCATCGTCACCATAAGACTTATCTGTGTCGGTGCGACGTAAAACAAATAGCAAAAAAAGAACTTCCTAGCATTTTCTTATCTCATCTATCTTGGTGCGACGTAAAGCAAATTGTGAAAGGAAAAAGGGCAGTTTTAATAATAATTAATATTATGGCTTTACGTCCGAATAACTACTTTTACGGCTTTCGGAAACGCCGTGCGGCCTAAATTTAGTCCCGCAGAAGTTATTTTGTGTGCCAGTGAATCTACCGACACGACGCTGACGTATTAGAGCACGTTCAAATACCACCGGACTGAGCCATGATCGAACCTGCCAAGTTGGGGTCAGAAGGCCAGCACGTCAACCATCTGAGCCACTTAGCCCGACAAAAAAAAAAAAAAAAAGTTTCCTCTCTATGCAAGTTGCTAGACTTTGACTTCTCACCAATTACCATTCTTTTGAAGATGCGTACTCATGAAATTCTATGCACAAGAACAGTGCAAATCATTGCATGATTATCTGTCCTACTGGGTGATCCATGTGGCTGTGTTGTACCAGCTGGATTCTCAAGATGCTATGACTTCCTTTCCTTTCACTTCCTCGAAAGGATGCGATAAGGGAAGTCGATGAAGAGATGCCAGAAAGATAATTATTATATAGAATATGAATAAAGTGAACTCCGGTATCACAAGTGGATTAGACTTTTTCTGTGTTATAATAGTTCTCAAACAGATGTTCGACGTGGTTCTATCTATAGAATGCACTATGGCATTCATGGGCCTGATAGATAGATAGATAGATAGATAGATAGATAGATAGATAGATAGATAGATAGATAGATAGATAGATAGATAGATAGATAGATAGATAGATAGATAGATAGATAGATAGATAGATAGATAGATAGATAGATAGATAGATAGATAGATAGATAGATAGATAGATAGATAGATAGATAGATAGATAGATAGATAGATAGATAGATAGATAGATAGATAGATAGATAGATAGATAGATAGATAGATAGATAGATAGATAGATAGATAGATAGATAGATAGATAGATAGATAGATAGATAGATAGATAGATAGATAGATAGATA
Organism: Anabrus simplex; assembly: GCF_040414725.1. Lineage (NCBI taxonomy): Eukaryota > Metazoa > Arthropoda > Insecta > Orthoptera > Tettigoniidae > Anabrus > Anabrus simplex. The sequence goes on along the minus strand of NC_090265.1, from coordinate 635,945,135 downwards.
GATAGATAGATAGATAGATAGATAGATAGATAGATAGATAGATAGATAGATAGATAGATAGATAGATAGATAGATAGATAGATAGATAGATAGATAGATAGATAGATAGATAGATAGATAGATAGATAGATAGATAGATAGATAGATAGATAGATAGATAGATAGATTGATTGATTGATTGATTGATTGATTGATTGATTGATTGATTGATTGATTGATTGATTGATTGATTGATTGATTGATTGATTGATTGATTGATTGATTGATTGATTGATTGATTGACATTTACTTATTATTAATGCCAGGCTGCTTTCCCTTCCATCTACATTACTTATTAAATCTAAATTACGTTACATGCGAAACGTTTCCATTTTAAAATTGCATCTGACTATATCAGCTATTAATCTGCTGCCACTTGGTATCAAGATAGAGACTTTTTGCCCTTACTTGTTTAACTTCGTACTAACACATCGAGGATTTTCGGCGACGGAAGGATCGGAAAGGACTATTATTGGGGAGGTAGCGGCAGTTGCTTAATTAAGATATATTCCCAGCATTTTCTTGATGAGGAAGTTGGAAACCACGGACAACCATCTTCAGGGCTCCCGATGGTGAGATTAGAATCTGCTATCTCCCGAATGCAAGTTTACAATTGTGCGATCTTAACCGCACGGCCACGGTCTTTCCTTATGCAAATCTCTGCTGAGGAGGTAACGAAAATAAAATCAATAAATAATGGTGAATGAAATTGGGAAAGGACTCACCTGTACCCTACGAATAGGAACTGTCTTGGCATTTGCGTAGAAGTGAATGGTAAACCACACAAAACCGTTCTCAGGACAGCCGATGGTGGCGTTTGAATCCACTCGCCTCCCAAATGCCGAGTTTGGCTCCATAATCGCAGCGCGTTAACACGCTTGGCCACTCCGTTCGGTATATGATATAGTCGATTTATATAAGTTTCCGTTTTTCATGTTTTACTTGACGTAGTTACGAGTTTGAAGCCTTCTGTAAAACGAAAGCAAAACGATTAACATACAAAATGAATAGTACTTCGAGTTACTTGGAAATGTCTATTAGGTGATCAGCCCAGAGGCTGGTTGGATCCTCAAATAGCACCACCAAAGGTTATGTGGTTGTAGGGAAACCGCAACAACCGATGGGCGGCGCCAAAATGAGGCATACTAGGCCATATGACGAGTGAGGTAGTTTGCCATTACCGAGCGAGTTGGCAGCTGTGAGCTTGCATCCGGAAGATAGTGGGTTCGAACTCCACTGTCGGCAGCCCTGAAGATGGTTTTCCGTGGTTTCCGATTTTCACACCAGACAAATTCTGGGGCTGTATCTTAATTAAGGCCACGGCCGCTTCCTTCCCACTCCTAGGCCTTTCCTATTCCATAGTCGCTGTAAGACCTATCTGTGTTGGTGCAACCTAAACATAATTGTAAAAAAATAGTTTGCCACTGTTTTCCTCACGGGGCCAGATAGTGCTATTGCAGCAGGATTGATCCTACGAGCAATACCTTTCGAAACATCTCGGAACACTACTCCTGCTCTGAACGACATTAATCAGCACCACTCATACCGCAGCAGCTTCCATATTGTCACAGCCATGGATGAGACTGGGATTTCAGTGGAAGCTACACTTTGCTCTGGCCTGTGCCAAGAACAGTAATAAAATTCAAATAACAGTAACACATAACTTACTATAATAATAATAATAATAATAATAATAATAATAATAATAATAATAATAATAATAATAATAATAATAATAATAATAATAATAATAACTTGATCATTAATAAGTCATAGCTCTAATTTTATAAACATAAAGTAGATGATTATTAGTCCGACTCCTAGGCTGAATGATTCGGTTCAGAGGGTCTCGGCGCGGTCGAGGATTTTAATCGCGTCTGATTAATTCTTACCGAGCTCGATAGCTGCAGTCGCTTAAGTGCGGCCAGTATCCAGTATTCGGGAGATAGTAGGTTCGAACCCCACTGTCGGCAGCCCTGAAAATGGTTTTCCGTGGTTTCCCATTTTCACACCAGGCAAACGCTGGGGCTGTACCCTAATTAAGGCCACGGCCGCTTCCTTCCCACTTCTAGCCCTTTCCTGTCCCATCGTCGCCGTAAGACCTATCTGTGTCGGTGCGACGTAAAACAACTAGCAAAAAAAAGATTAATTCTTCTGGTTCGGGGACTGGGCGTTTGTGTTTGTCGTATCGTTTTCATTTTCATATTCGCTAAACACACTACGGTACCAATCACCACAGGAACTAGCAATAGTGGTTACATCCCTCCACATAGGGTTGGCGTCTGGAGGGGCATCCAGTCGTGAAACAGGGCCAAACCCACATATATATGTGTGTGACGGTTCACACCCGCGAGCCCACAGGTGTCGGAATAGCGGTAGAAGATGAGGAAAATAGATGATTTTTACATGGGTTTTTGAATAATGAGCTTCATGTGTATTTGCCGCCACGAAAACTGTGTCAACAGATGAATCAGCGTCAAACTTTGTATATCTCGTTACGTACTACAACCCTTCGTAATAAAGTAGTTCTTATCTTAGTGTTCTAATATACATTTGTCCAAAACCTACTTTTCAGTGTGTTAGCAAAGGGTAGTTTGTAGCGACTCTCCCTAAATGCACAGAAAGAAGTGCCCTTTTATTTACAACACATGTAGGTGAACGTCCCTGAATTAATTAGCCAATAAATATTTATGGAAAATATGATCCTCTCTTTTGGCAATGTTTATACACGAGAATTTTGAACATTTTCATACGAACACATTTTGTAACAGGAAGTGTGGAATCCTGAACTCTTCTCGTATCGCGTTCCTGGTACGTGTATCACTTGTGTTGAAGGAAAGGAAGTACCGCACGGTAGTAAAAATAAAGTCGAGTGTTACTTCTGTGAGAGAAGTTGTTCAGTAAACACGGAACTTTTTATCATAGAGCCGATTTAATGATCTCGGTTTATAGAGTTGGGTGATTCAATAGGATCTAGAAATTTCTAGACACTCCAAGGAAGAATATATTTTATCTCTTCTAAGCCATGGAATGTGTAGTTTTACACTTCGCTGGAGTACAAGCCAGATGTTAATTGACGTGTGAAAGGTGTGAAAAGACAAACAGGAAGGAAACAATAGACTTCTAAGAACTGGCGGCATTTGAAAGTGTTCTCGTCTGAGAACCACTCTAGCATCACTGTTACATCGTGCCTCCGCGGCATGAAACAAGTGATTGTTATGATTCACCTCACAATGTATGTTCTACGTCACCTAAAGAAAAGTAAGCTTATTGCTCTATGAGATTTTTTATATCCTGGTCATAGCTATGGAACCTGTAGCTTTACGAGGAAACTGAACGACTTGATCGTGACTTTTCCTGAAAATATCCCCCAAGCACTGGCCGGAATCGCAATTTTATATTGATGTAGTACTTTTATTTAATCAATTATAGGACATTCCTCCATATGTAAAATGACTTTATATGCTACTGAGTAATAGTAGGCCTACTTTAAAATATAGGTAGGTACAGTGCTTCTTCTCCTTCATTTTTCTATTATTATTATTATTATTATTATTATTATTATTATTATTATTATTATTATTATTATTATTATTATTATTATTCTCCGACTCATTGCCTGAAAGTTCATCGTTGGGGCCTTCGGTTCAGAGGTCCCTGGGTTCGATTCCCGGCCGCGTCGGGGATTTAAATCTCGTGTGATTAATTCTTCCGGCTCGGGGTTTGGATGTTTGTGTTCGTCCCAACACTCTCCTCTTCATATTCACACAACACATCACACTCCCAACCGCCACAGAAATACGCAAAAATGATTACATCACTCCAGGTACGGCTGGCGTCAGAAAAGGCATCCAGCCATCCAATTTGAGATGTGCGAGACAGTTCGCACCCGTGACTCTACAGGTGTAGAAAAAGCGGTAGAAGAATAAGATTATTATATTTTGTTTGTTTAACAAGTTGCTTTACGTCGCAACGACACAGGTAGGTCTTATGGTGACGATGGGGTAGGAAAGGCCTAGGAGTGGGAAGGAAGCGGCCGTGCCTTTAATTAAGGTACAGCCCCGGCATTTGTCTGGTGTAAAAATGGGAAACCACGGAGAACTATCCTCACGGCCAAAACTTTTTATACATTATAGCGTGTATCTGTGTTGGTTGGTAGTGTGATAGATTGTGTTGGGCGTGAACAAGTACAAATACCCAATCCCCAGTTCTCCAGACACGATTAATATCCCAAAGCCGGCCGAGAATCTAACCGAAGGCCACCTCGCTGACCGTTCGCCCAACGATCCGAATACCTAGGTAGAGTACATCTGGGGTCTAAAAGGGATAAGGAAACACTGTAAAAATAGATTATGTATTAAGTGATTCACAACACTGGATTCTAATATGTGATACTCTTTTCTAGATTGCCGTTTTCGCTGTGATGGTAGCCACGACTCAGGCAGGACTACTCGGAGGACATATTGCTTATGCTCCAGCCTACGCCAAGCCCGTGGACTATTATGTGAGTACTGATCTCCCCACTAATAAGAGACCGAATTAACTGGTATTTTAAAATTAGGTATGGGACAAAACCAAATTTTTATTTAATTAACAAAAGAGCTTCAGATAAACTTTCAACTTTTTAGGTTTTCAATCCATAAACTTCCTCTTTCAATAAAGGTGCCTTTACCATTGAACTATCATAGCCAAGGTATTATTTGTTCTGTTGGAAAGGATCTGAACTACAGGCTTCGGGTTCGGATCCCACTGGTGCCCGGTTAGCCATTTTGTTCTGTACTTCGATATGGACAATATATACTGAATACACCCCAATTAGTTGAAAGTTTATTTAAAGTGAAATTCGGTCGTCAAAATGAAATATTCAAGAAACAGCTGTTTTTTTCAGGTATAACACTATTCTTGGATATAATGAATAATTGAGGAGTGTCTTCAAAATGTGCTATTTCCATTTCAAAAATATTCACTATTTCGTCCGCATACTTTGCAGTAGCTGAATACTATCGAATGTCATCAATCCAGACCAAAGGTTGTTGTCGAATTCCTTGAAGTACCCGATCATGGGTACGCTCCATATACCTTTCATTATACATTTCTTGAGTTTTCCCACAACTTTATTATGCTACATTTTAATATCATAACATTTAGTCTGATATGTTTTAAAGAAATATAATAAATTTTCTATGACGTATAGGTACGAAGATGAAGAATAAATGTTGTATGGTATGCATTGATTTGCAGCAAAATTTTCACACCATGAAAAAGCCATAAAAGTGGCATTTAAGTTGGTACGGGCACAGGACATGGTAGTATAAATAAATCTTCAAAATGTTCTATCACACCAAGTATTTATTGCAAGGTAAGAAACACTTGCAGGATGCGCTTAGTACGGTGTTGGACCACCCGTTGCCAGAAGTCATACAGACGTTGGATGTTTTCCTAAGGAAGCTCCTACAACAGCTGGCGCAATTGACTTTCCAAATCTGCCGTAGTTGCTGTTGGCCGAAGTTGCCGCACAAATTGGTTCCAAATGTTTTGGGTTGGCGAGAGGTCTGGAGACCTTGCTAGCCCACCTTGCTGGCCAATGTAGCACGCTGGCATCACGACGGCAGACCAGAGACACCTGTGCTGTGTGAGGCTGGGCATTATCCTGCTGGAAAATGTACTAGTCCAGCTGTACCAGGAAGAAAAGGACACGCGGTTGCAGAATTTCCTGGACATAATGCTAGGATTCTTCAGTCAACACCAGTGGGAAACACAAATCGTAGGGAATGGCTGTCCATACGATGCCATCTTTCTTTGGGGCGGTGTGGTACTCTGAAATAAATAGTAGACCACAGCGCTGGCAAGGGTGCCTCCAAACTCGAATTCGGTGGTCGAATGTATGAAGACAGAAACGTTATTCGTCGCTGAACACTATTCCTCATGTTATCGTGTGGCCATTTCCTGGCAGAAGTTCAAGCGTGCCCGGCGATGCTCACGTCGCAATGGACGCCGCGACGACAAGATCCTGCTCTGCTAGCGGCCTGGCTATGGTACTGTTGGACACAGGTGCATCCCCAGCTGTCGTAACATGTCTGTGGATGTTCAACAGAAACTCCCACGGAGTGCTCACAACCTATCACATGACGAAATCTTCCTCCATGTTGGTGGTCCACCGGGGTTGATCCGAGCCTTATTGATGCGTATGTGCACACTCACAGTGCGCATTTGTTAACTTTCTTGTGCAAATGAGTATAATTTTCTTGAGCAAATGAGTATAATTTTCTTGTGCAAATGAGTAAAATTTTCGGTACGAAATATTTCACTATTAATTTATTAGGTTTCCTTTTTTCTTTACAATTTGCTTTACATTGTACTGACACAAATAGGTCTTACGGTGACTATGGAGTAGGAAAAGGCTAAGAGTGGGAAGGAGCGGTCGTGGCCTTAATTAAGGCACATCCCCAGCATTTTCCTGGTGTGAAAATGGGAAACCAGGGAAAACCATCTTCAGAGCTGGCGACAGTGGGGTTCTAACCCACTATCTCCCGAATGCAAGCTCACAGCTGAGCTCCCCAAACCACACGGCCAACTCGCTCGGTCACGTATTAGTAGACAGGTATTAACCTATTTACCACAACGACAATACGACACAAACATATTGTACTTTTGGACTCGAATTTGTAAATATTATGGCATGGAAAATATCAGTGTTTTCATGTTCGTAACTACTTTAAAACAATAAAAACCACACCGAACGAGATGGCCGTGTGGTTAGGGGTGTGCAGCTGTGAGCTTGCATTCAGGAGATAGAGGTTCGAACCCCACTATCGGCAGCCCTGAAATTTTTTTCCGTTGTTTCCCATTTTCGCGTCAGGCTCATACTGGAGCTGTACCTTAATTAAGGCCACGGCCGACTCCTTCCTCCTACTAGCCCTTTCCTATCCCTTCGTGCCATAAATCTCATCTGTGTCGATGTGACGTAAATCCAGCTGTGAGGAAGAATGGAAAAGCTAGCTATTAACATTTCGAAGCCGATTCAATGTTTGACTCTCTGTAAGACGCCACAGTTATTACCTGATCCATTGTTCTTCACCTGGTGAACATAGACCGGTTAGGTGGTGGTGGTGGTGGTGATTATTGTTTTAAGGGGAAGTACAACTAAGCAACCATCCTCTATATAACACTAATCAGAGAGAAAAAAATGGAAGGGGTCCGACACTTCGAAAAATGAAGGTATCGGCCAAAGGAAGACAAGGGCCACGAAGGGCGTGAAAGTGGAAGACTCCCTAGCCCTCACAAACCTAATAGAGTCGGGGTCGGAAAAGAACAAGAGTTGACCAAGAGAGGTCGGATAGGATAGACGAAAGTGAGGAGCCTGGCAAAAGTAAGTGGAAGCAATGCCAGGACTCAGCTAAGAGCCCCGTGGTCACCAACCCACGCTCCAAAGTTCAGAGCCCCTGGGCCCCTTTTAGTCGCCTCTTACGACGGGCAGGGGATACCGTGGGTGTTATTCTACCGCCCACACCCACAGGGGGACATAGACCGGTTAAAGGACAGGCCTTTGCAGGCGAGTAACTCTAGCCTACGCGATAGTACACTGAGTTAATAGGTCCCAGCATCGAGTGACAGCGCGTACTACATTTTAGCTTCAATTTATTAGTACACATTATTATGTTCATATATTTCCGTACATTCGTAGACAACCTTGATCAAGAAGAAAGCTCCCCTCACTTTGCATATCCCTTACATCTACAAAATAGTAATAAGGCTTCTTATCTCAGCACACCTCAACGTACGATTATTTATTATGATCATTTCGAAACTTCCGTCCTATTGTTCTGTATTTGGGCAATATAATCTTTCAGAATGATCTTCATTCTTCTTAACATATGTAACTATGCTAGTCCGGAAGGAGGTCAAGGCCTTCTGCTCGGTATTGGTTGGCGTGAAACAGGTTCAGCTTGCCGGCAGTGACCTAGAGTAGATGAGAGTGAAAGGAGAAATGAAGAAATTACATTCTCGAACACCTATCAATTAACAGTCTTTCCTAGATCAACGAGATAACCATTATTTCTTATTAATATGAAGGGTGTTGTCCTCATTCATTTTTATACCAAAAGGATGAGAAACATTTATTTTATTTTATACTAGATGAACGGGATAGCCGAGTAACATCGTTACTGGCTTCTCATGAGGATGATTGGAGTTCGTATCGCAGTCGGTCTTTTTTTCCTAGCGTTTTTTCCTATATTAATAGTAGGGTCCAATTTTTTCCACATCCATCTGTATCTGGCTCGAACCAAGGCAGCTTCAGGCGCGGCGTTCACAAATTTCAGGTTCTACTTTATCAGATCCATCTGTCGATTCTTGAGTCTACCAAGCGGTCACTGACAAGTAGGATCTAGACGTGTGGCTAGACGTATAATATGTCCGTATCATCTGAGCCTCTCTTTCCGCATTTCTCCCCCGACTAAGGTGTCCTCGAATGTCATTAATCATAGCGTGGTCGAATCGCGTTAAACCAGGACACCATCGTAGCATTCACATCTCCATAACGTGCATGACCTGCTCGTACACTTCTGCCGATTGTCAATACTTTGAGAGCCGTATAGATAGACTGGATGCACTACCTCTTAATATATCATTGATCTGAGGCGTAAGGGCATCCGATGTTCTTTCAAAACCCAGTTACCTGGCGCCATTTCATCTAGGGGCGCTAACACGACGTGGTCGACTCGAAGACTACCACCATCGCTGCTCCAACATTACTTTGATTTGAAAATGGGAAACCATAATAAACTATATTAAGGGCATCAATAGCCGCTACCTTCACAGCCGTAAACCCCGAATACAGTATCCCAACGTCACTGAAAACTTGTAGGATCTCGTTTCATGTCACTTACTGAAACAAAGAACCTTTCATTTTATAACGTATTTTTGCGGAGCACGAACTCAGCATTTTTATTGTGCTAATTTGAAACTACTACTACTACTACTACTACTACTACTACTACTACTACTACTACTACTACTACTACTACTACTACTACTAAAAAATTTTCATTTCTCCTCTGAAGGGGAAGGCGGGCCTTTTAGATGGCGACGCCGTCTCTCAGGCCGGGAGATTTGTTACGGTGAAGGAGATGCTTGGAGAAGGTGAGGCGGTTGGCGGCCGTGCTATATACTAGGAGCTGTCCTGGCATTCGCCTTAGTGCAGGAGAATGAAATGGCGTATGGCTTTTAGTGCCGGGAGTGTCCGAGGACATGTTCGGCTCGCCAGGTGCAGGTCTTTTGATTTGACCCCCGTATGCGACCTGCGCATCCTGATGAGGATGAAATGATGATGAATACGACACATATACCCAGCCCCCGTGCCAGCGAAATGAACCAATGATGGTTAAAATTCCCGACCCTTCCAGGAATAGAACCCGGGACCCCTGTGACCAAAGGCCAGCACGCTAATCATTTAGCCATGGAGCCGGACAGAGCAGGAGAGTGGAAAACCACGGAAAACCATTCTCAGGTCAGCCGGCGGTTGGGGCCAGCCGTGAGGTCCAGCCCTGTCCCGTCTCCCGAATGCAGAGGCGTAGAGCCACGGTAGAACCGTGGCCACCCCTCCTCTGCTCGGTTGGCCGGTCAGAGTAGAGCTGTTGGAGCACGGACCAGCCGTGGCCACTTTTGGCCGAGACCCACTCTGCACAACCTGTACCGCACAGGCAGCTCACCCACTGCGAATGACTTGAAAGGGCTAGTTTGTAGCTTTACGTGATTTTTGATGTCGCGATCATAGCCACAGGACCTTCAATTGCACCTGAAATTCGGACCACAGAATATGAATCACGTCTGCCTTATAAAAAGTTTGTGAGTATGCTATTCATGGTTCAGCAACGAGTTGATAGCAAGGTTTTGCGCTCATAGTATGAAAAAAGAATAATCTAAATAATTTGAGACAGCAATTGTGCTGATTTCTTGGATAAATTTCGGTTTGAAAGTACAATATTTCTGCATGAGCTACATTCAGCCTAATGTTTTCAAACATACTTTATATGACAGTATATCTTACTGATGAGCAGGCAACGTACTATTCATTCAAAAGTCTGAGATTATAATTTAGTTCGAGTCAAATTTATTCATCGAATTATAGTTCCTTATCTAATGAAACATCCAACGAAACGTCTATGTTCCCTCTAAATAATCACTCCTTAAACCAGGGCCTCTCAAATGCCCAAAATCTCACGCGTGTAAACAGCGGTGCAGAGTTGCTGTGCACAGTGCATCAGTCCCGCACGCCTGGGCTCGGACCAACGCTTCGTCTCTGGGCTACTCGGCTAAGCTCGGCTCAACTGGGCTCGGATTTGGAGCGCTACGGAGCAAGTGAGGAAGAGGGAGACAGGGGGAGCGAGCGAGGCAGGCGTGGGGAAAGAGAGAGACAGCGCTCTTGCTCCAAATCGAGGAGTGGGGGTCTGCACTCTGGTCAACCAAGCGAAGTCGTCTTTTCCACCGTGCACAGTGCATGCACCAGGCGCATGCACCCTGAGAGGCCTTGCCTTAAACAATGAATTCGGTATTCCTGCAGGAACTATATTCTTTCCTGTGTCTTGAAATCTGTAGGGTAGTTCGGTAGAGCGGTCATCTCAAATAAGTAAAAAGCCTGTCAAAAAGATATCGAAAAATATGTTTTCACTTTCAATGCTGTCGTTAACCACCTTCCTATATCTGTTTTTACTTCGAATTTTGTCTCTTAAAAGCCTTTAAATATTCATCTTTTCCTTTTTCTGTTAGCTATGGTGATATTAAACGTTTGAAATAATACAACGTTACGATAGCCACAGTAGCTGTCAGAAGAAGGTAAACGAACTCTGAATGTCAACAGCTCATGAAGCACGTGTTGCACTTGCCTTGGACGCCAGTTTCGTGATTCATTCGAAGAGAAACCTCGTTTGAATACATTCCATTTTCTCATCGTCAGCGATGGCATGTCAATGTAAACAAACGCTTGGTCGTAGGTCTGCAGTCCACCTCCTTCCTCATTCATATAAAAACCCTCTTATTTGATTTTCTCTGTTTGAAAATATATGTTTCGATATTTCATAGTGAATATTCAAATTTACATTACACACATTGTAAAAATATTATTATATAGGTTCTTTTCGGTTGAATGGCTTACGTTCCTAGGTTATACTTTCATACAGTTTATGTAATACAACGAACGAGGACACTAGTATGTCTCCAATCCTTTTAAGTCAACAGAAGTCGTCAAGAAAATCAAGTTATACATCCGTTCTTCCTCTCTAAAGTTGGCAGTTTCCTGCCATTGGATCCAGTTTCAAAGAACATCAGGTTGACTATAATTATTCACTTAATAATCCAATCCTATTTGTTCGAGGTCTATAATAATTTTGTTTATTGCAATAGCTTCGTGGTTGAGGTCCCCTACTTTAGGACCGCAAATGTTCGCAAATAATAGGTTGCAAGTGGGACGTGCATAGAGACGATCCAGGTCAGTCGGACCACAAACACTTTCTATTTTAGCGAGTCTCCTCAGTGAAACTGGCCATGTGCTCCTGGCAACTCCCGGCAGTGAGGAAGCAGTAGTAGCCGCTGTTGCGTAACACCATTATTTGTTTTAAAATATTTGAGTAAGATCTATGTCACAATAATGTACACAGGAGTGGAAGCACATCCGGTGTCGCAGACATTAATTTGGCAGTAGCTCCGAATAGAATCTCTTTAAGGATTTATTTTTCTAAAATACGCGTATTTTCTGCACTGTTATGCCCTATCCGCGTTCTTCCTCTAGTGTTTTATCAACTATTTTGCATTATAGTTCTTTCACCGTAGAAGAATCCCACTTTAGTGGTTTAACTTCGCTTCGGGATGTGGAATATTTTTGGTGACGAAAGTTTGGGAAAGGGCTGACACCGGAAAGGTAGCGGCCCTGGCCTTCATTAAGGTTCATACCCAGCATTTGCCTACTGTGAAAATGGAAAACCACGGAGAGCAATCTTCAGAGCTCCCTCTGTGAGTTTTTATTTCCTAGGGTAGCTTGCATGAACTCTTCTCACAACGGAGAGCAGCCTTGTATTGTTCAAAAATATTGTTCAGTGAAAATCTTCTTATCACGAATACAAGCTCACAGATACATGACTCGAACTACGCAGGAAACTCGCTGGTTGGATCCTATTCTTTACGGCTGAATCGCACCGGGCAATGAATAGTATTTTAAACTAGACCACCAAGCCCTTCTGTGATACGTTTTGTCCCAACCGTGAGCAACCACTGTCTATAATTCCAATGCATGTTTTTTTAATACATCGTTCCGCAGACTGGTTAGATTCTCAAATGGTGCCGCCGAAGATTATGCTATTATTGAGAAACCACGGCGCTATAATGAGCCGTGCTGCACACGCATAGGAGTGCGATAACTTGCATTTGTTTCCCCACTGTACCAGAAAGTGCTCTTGTAGCACGACAGTCTCTAGGAGGACAATCTTCCTCAAGAACCAGACGCTCTGAATATCATTACTCAGCACTACCCATTCTTCATACTTTAGCAGCTTCCAGTGAAAGCTACATTTTGCAGTGATCACCGAAGAAGGGAATACTAATAATTTATTTAAAATTTCACGTACACGATAATAATAAGCGTCAGTCCATTGCCATTTATTTATAAAATACCAATAATCGGATAACCTGAAGATGGAGACTTGCCTACATGTTGACTATAATGTTAAGAGAACATGGGATACCACAGTTATCAACTCTGCGGGCTTAGATATGTCCAATAGTTCGTCTTGTATTGTACCTGTACCATTTGAACCATTTTTCTTCTGTGAGTTTTTACTTCAAAGGGTAACTTAAATGAACTCTAAGCTTTTCTCACAATGGAAATCAGCCTTGTATTTCAATAAAAATCTTCTTATCCTCAAACGAATTCAACATCATAACATCATAACTCATCTCTTCCATTTGATACAATCATTAACTCTATTCATAAAAGTAGTCTCTTCTGATACGAATTTATAAGCAGATGTAACCCTAGAGTATTCATGAATTCGACAGCCTACAGCCTATTACCTTGATTCTAAACTGAAGACTTAGGAAGGAAAAATTGATCGAATTTAGGAAGAAAATATTATTACTGATTTGATTATGCCAGTTTATAGGAAAGTTCCTTGATAATGACAGTCATTGTTTTCAAGTACAGAGGCTGCAAACCGGAAGTGTCAATTATTTCAAACGAGAAATCGGTGTTGCTGCTGAGAAATTTACTCCTCGTAGAGAGAGATGCCCCTTGGCTTATTAATTTCTCTTTCTAAGAAATTATATTTAACGTAACGTAATGAAGTACTGTTGGCCTATTGTCTTCACATTAATAACAATTTGGGAATGTTACCCATCCCTGCTGCGAACAGGTCCAACAAAAGTACATATAATTATAAGGTTTGAAGTCTAATGATCCAACGTCACGAGAGTTTTGTCATGAATCTCTTTCTGCCTGTAGAAATCTCAACGTAAACACCTTAATTGTAAATAATTCCAATATTTAATCCATGGTAATAATAATAATAATAATAATAATAATAATAATAATAATAATAATACATATATATATAATAATATTTATACATATAACGACGTGGCTCCGATGGTAGAACGCTAGTCTACTGAGTCGAAGTTGGCCCAGCCCACCAGCCCTGTGATGTGTATATAGTAAAGGTGCTGAAATACGGCAGCTTCGTATCAGTATATTTACCGACACGTAAGAATACACCAGTGGGGCAAAATTCCGCCTCCTCGGTGTGTGCGAAAACCGGAAAAGTAACTATTAGGACGTAAAAGAAATATTTTATAGTAATCAAAGATGCACTTTACAGGGATTGCTGTCTACTAGGATCAAATACATGTAATAATATACACTTAGTGGCCAAAAGTCATGGGAAGACACTGGAAGTGATGCTAAGAATGAGTTGCTCATCCGCGAGCCCTCAAAACGGCAGGAACACGGCGAGGCATCGAATCTACAAGGCGTTGGAATCGTTCTGGAGGGATTTGAACCCACGCATCCTGCACCGCTACCCACAATTGGTCTTGTATAGTTGGTGCTGGGTTCATGGAGCCTACACCAGCATCGACAGCATCCCATAAATGTTCGAATGGATTAAGATCGGGGGATCTAGAGGGCCAATCCGTGGTCTTAACATCACTGGAGTGCACCTCCAACCACCTGCAGCCATCACAAAGCGGTGACATGGTGCATTATCCTGTTGGAACATGGCATCTCCATCAGGGTACTCTAAGGCCAGTAAGGAGTGCAGATGCTCTGAACGAATGTCCACATAACGTGCTCCTGTCATCACTCCCTGCAGCCGGACAATGGGACGTAGCTGCGACCATGAGAACGCCGCCCAGACCAGAACTGAGTCACCTCCCGCCTGTACACAACCTTCTTAACATGCAGGATCCATAACTTCCTGGGGCACACGACATACTCTCACGCGCCCTTCAGATCGATACAACTGGAACCAGGATTAATCGGACCATACCACATGCAGCCACCGTTCCATGGTCCATTGCCGATGTTCGCGGGCTCATGCACGTCGTTGAGCTCTGTGTCGAAGTGTCAGCAAAGGGGCACGAGTTGGTCGTCGACTGGTGAAGCCTATACGGTGCAGTTGCCTCCTTACAGTCCTGATAAGAGTGGGTTCCTGACTCCCAACATTCAAGTGGCCGGTGATGTGACTCACAGTAGCCTGTCGAGCGCCCAGTGTGTTTCTGCGGAGGCGATGTGATGTCCGTTCGTTAAACACCTGTGGTCTTCCAGTGCGGCGCTTTGCACGGGTGGTAACATTATCTCTGCGATACTGAAGATCCATCCTCGACACTGTTGACCTCGAAACCCGAAATCGCGTGTTAACTCCGTGCCGTGCGCCGATGATCATTCCACGTTCAAAGTCGGTTAACTCGTGACGTGTTGCCATCTTCACGACACTGGTGTCTTTGACGGACTGCTCAGTTACATCGCAGCTAGCCACAACGATCAGGGGTGTAATGGGATGTTGTGATGTTTGGCCACTGTGTGTAGATCTACACAGTGAGACAGTATTTCACTGTTTCCACTTATCTCAAAAGCAATGGCTAAGAAGTGTCCTTAGAATCGTATTTCATTACGAGTTAGGCATATTGAATCACTGTTCTTATTGACCGCCTTTCCAATTAACGGCGAAAATGAATTATTTATTAATTGTACATGTTCTATTCAACAGGGTATTTACTAATTGTACTAAAAGACAGTCTACTTTTTCTCATTTTTTGAACATGTGACCAATTACAAAGCTTTTTACAAGAACGAAATAATTTATAGACTGTAGCTGGCGAGTGATTATTGTAAAATTGGAAAATGTGTAATTTAAAAATTCGCACATTCCCTTTCACTTGACCATGTTAAACAAGCAACCGTTCAAAATTCTACGCGCTTACAGCTTGCGTTAGATAATGTCCGATAGTTCGTGTTATATTGTACCTGTACCATTTGAATCACTGTTACTTTGCTATTCCTTTACAGATCGTTATTGCAGAAAATTATGAAGAAGCAGGAAAGAAAGATGTTAACGCCTCACAACTCTGAAGTAAAATGATTTACAGTGGCTTTAAATAAAACGAAATCTCTACTGCGATATATTGTTGTTCCCAGGTGATCAAGTCACCGTTACTTAATAAATAGTCTGCAAACAGCAAATAGGACACGAAACGTTCCATGAATAAACATTTCTATGATATTGTCTGCATATCGCACGAGGTTCTTTTAGCGACGATGGGATATGAAAGGGCTAGGACAGGGAAGGAAGTGACCGTAGCCTTAACTATGGCACTTGCCCAGCATTTGCCAGGACTGCCAGCAATGGGCTTCTCCCGAACGTAAGTTAACAACATGGGTCAAATCTCGCAACAAACTCGCTCGATATGCATTAACTAAACAAAACTAAGCAATGCTTAATAATTCTCCAAGAAAATTTTAAAAATAAAAATAATGGTATATTTAGGAAATAAGTTCATTCAAATTTTTAGTATCTCTCATTTATTGGTGAAAACTAAAGAAGCGAATAAAAATTTCGGCATTCACTTACAGAGAAGTGGAACCGTAGAAATAATCGAGTTTGAAATGTTCAGATTTTCATCCCAAAAATAAATAAGAATTGTATGTTCAACAATTAATTTCCCAGTATAATTAAACTTACACCATTTTTCATCTACTTTGTTCAGTCCTCTCCATTTCCGAAATAAAATGACGGACAAATTATGGTTATTTATTTATTTATTTATTTATTTATTTATTTATTTATTTATTTATAAGGGGGTAGACAGGGTAGACCCCTATATGACCCCAATTACAATGTACGTTCAACACATGCCGTATATCGCCGTTGCGCTTGGAAATGCCGTTATGCGACAATGCTGAGGGGAGAAATACTGACCCGCATGACATGTTCGACAGAACAAAAATATGTTGATATAGTCCATGCAATACTGAACCTCAGATGACAGAACCTTTATGGTCAGAGTTCTAAACTGAAATTTTAATACATAAAGGTTTTTCTAGGCGCAATGGCGATATCTTACATGAACAAAAAAATCTTTATTTCTTTACAATGGGCTTTACGTCGCACCGACACAGACAGGTATTATGGCGATGATGGGATCGGAAAGGGCTAGGAGTGGGGAAGCAGCGGCCGTGGCCTTAATTGACGTACAGCGCCAGCATTTACCTGGTGTGAAAATGGGAAACCACAGAAAAATATCTTCAGCAGGGCTGCCTACAGTGGGGTTCTAACCCATTATATCCCGAATGCAAGCTCACAGCTGCGCGCCAATCACAGATACTAATTATTATAAACTCGGGAGAGGTACACTTCTATCTCTTTCTTTCTTTCTTTCTTTCTTTCTTTCTTTCTTTCTTTCTTTCTTTCTTTTTTCCTTCCTTCCTTCCTTGTTGTTAAAAAGCATAGTTTGCAACGTAACTGAGCTATCATACATTTAAATTAGAGCCTCTCAAATTCATTTTATTTAATCCAGTCTAGCTCGAGCAGTCGAGGAGAGAGGTTGCGTAGCGAAGTGCGTGCTGTAATCATGGTTGGCATTGAACAGTACCGGGCCGCTATTGGGAAATGGCAGGCAAGGCAGAAGAAGGAGGTCAGGAATGGATTGGTGACGGACGGATTGAAAATGAGTGAAGCGGTGCTGGTGGTGACAGTGATAGCAGTGTTACTGGTTATTGGGGGGGTGGAAGTAAACCCAGGCCCAAATACCAGTGGAAAATTTAGCGCAGAGGATTTGGCCGCACTCAGGGTGGTTGTAAGTGAAGTGATGCAGGAAAAGTGTCAATGGGATAAGGTGCAGGAAATAAAGGACATGATGGAGGAGCAGAGAAGGGAGATAGGGAACATGAAGAAATGGCTTGAAACGAAGACAGAGGAATCGAGCAGGAGAGTGGTCAATAACGAGAAAGAAATCGAGTTATTGAGAGGGGAAGTGAAGCATCTGAAAGACGAGGTGATGAAGATGAAGAAAGAAGCGGAGGGGTACAGGCAGGAGAGATTGAAAAAAGCCATATTTTTATATGGAATTGAGGAAGGGGCGAGAGAGAGCAAGATTGAGCTGATATTTAAGGTGGTGGAAGCTATACGTGATGTTATGAAGGTAAACTTTAGTGAGGTAGACATTGATGATGTAGAGAGAGTTGGTAGAATCAAAGGCCGGAGGCCAATTAGGGTTACATTGTTCTCAACCCTAATGGCAGATTCTGTGTTAAGAAACAGCAAGAATTTACAAGGGCGGAAAATAGGGGTGAAAGGAGACATGGGAAGAGAAGGAAGTGAAAACGCGAAGATCTTGAATAGGCACCTTTGGAGAGCGAGGAACCAGGGGCTAAAGGCCCGAATAAGAGGTCTGAGGTTGGAGGTGACGAACGGGCGATGGGTCAGAGTTCATTCAGTTTCTAAGCTAAAGGAAATGGACGAAAACGAGAGGGTTGAGAGTGGTGAGAGGTCAAGGCAAGATGGGAAGAAGAAAGAAGAAAAGAAGAGGAGGAGGGACGTGGCAGGAGAGCAGGGCATCTCGGAAGAGAATGGGCAGTGCAGCCGGGAGACAGAAGACCAAGATAGTGAAGTGGACGGTGAGAGGGGACCGCAAGAAACTGGGAGAGGAGAGTGTAGTGGTGCAGTGAGTAAGAAAGGACAAAGGGAGATGGATTCAGAAGTCCAAAATAGTGAAGGGGAGAGTGGGGGTGAGCAGCAAGAAGAGGTGAGTGCAGGGTGCAGTGGTGTAGCGAAAAAGAAAGGTCAAGAGGAGACAGATCGACAAGAAGGTAAAAAACTTATGACTAAAGTCAGGAGTAAGAGCTTAAAAGGCATATGGGGAAAAGTACGTAAAGGGATGGAGGATACAGAGGGAGAGAGGTCGATAAATACTAGAAGTAAGAATAGAGTGGGAGACCTAGAAGGGAGGGAGGGAAAGTTATAACAATTTTGGAAGATAGGATGTGTGAATATTGAAGGAGTAAGGAGCAAATTAGGAAACAAGAAAGTTAGGGAAGTAATTGAAAGTTTCGATGTTGTGGCACTCTTAGAGACGTGGTTGGAAACAGGGAGGGAGATTACATGGAAGGGGTTTGAGATAAAATATAAATATAGAAGAAAAGAGAGGAATAAGGGACGAGCACCAGGAGGGATGATAGTTCTAATTAGGGAAGAAATTAGTGAAAGAGTAGAGGATATAGAGACCGATATGATGGAAACCATATGGCTGAGATTGAATTTGGGAGAGAGAGAGGGACGGAGGAAGAAAATAAATCTAGCTTTTGTTTACTGTCATCCTAGTAATTCAGAATATGCAAATAAATATTTTTTTGAAGAGTTATTGGTGGATATTGGTAGGATAAGGGGAAGGTATCCAGGGGAGGAGGATATGTTGTTATTTGGGGATTGGAACGCGAGAATAGGAGAACAGAGCCCAATTTATAGTAGGGAGGATGGAATGTGTTTGTTAGAAAGCAGAAGGAGTGAGGACAAAATTACAAATAGTTATGGAGAGAAGCTCCTAGAGATGTGTGCTGTGGGAAACTTGTATATTCTGAATGGGTGGATAGAGGGTGACAAGACGGGGAAATTGACATATGTTACGGAGAAAGGGGGTAGTGTGATAGATATGGTTCTGAGCTCGGAAGGGATGATGGAGGAAGTTGTAAGTATGGAAATAGGAGATTGGATTGAGTCACACCATTTCCCGGTGAGGGTTTTGCTGAAAAGAGAGGTAGAGAAGCGTACAATGAAGGAAAATGAGACAAAGGATAAACGAGGGAGGGGTTATAATAAGTACAAATGGACAGAGAAGGTAGGCCGGGATTGGAATAGGGTAGTAAAGGAGGAGTTACATCTTCTGAAATATGGGTGGGAAGGGGCGTTAGAAGAGAATGATACTGATAAAGCCTTGGAATTGTTGCTACATCCAATAAAGATGATAGCGCAGAAGGTGAAAGCTAGAAAAGGAAATAAGAAAGAGGGAGAAGAATGGTTTAATAGGGAGTGTGAAGGATTGCGGAGGAGGGTGATGGACGCTTTAGGAGAATATAGAAGGAAAGGTGGAAGCCAAGAAAGGGAGTTTTTCTGTAAATTGAGGAAGGAGTATAAAAAGAAAATTTCTGAGACAAAAAAGACGTGGTTAGAGGAACAAATGGAAGCCATAAATAATGACTGCAAGACTAACAACTTTGAGAGAGTTTGGGATAAGATTAATAGAATTATTAAGGGTGGAAGGAATATGGAGAGAACGAGTATTGAGGAAGTGCAATGGGTCAGGCACTTCGAGGAATTACTAGGAAAAAAGGGGGGTGATAGATGGAGAGGTTCGGGAGAAGAAGTAATTTGGAGTAATAGGGGAGTGGCAATTTATGACTTGGATAAAGAAATCACAAGAGAGGAAATCCGGGGAGTGATAAGTAGAGCCAGAGCAAAGTCGGCCGGGGGGTGTAATGGTATAAATAATAAGTTTTGGAAGGAAATTAGTAAAAATGAGATAATGATAGAGGGCATGGTGAAACTATTCAATAGGATATTCGAGGGAGGAAATTACCCTAGGGAATGGGAAACAGGAATTATATGCCCTATATACAAGGGAAAGGGTAGTAGGAACGATGTGAACAGTTATAGGGGTATATCTCTATTGGATTCTCTGAGTAAAATATATACGGGGGTGCTAGCGAAAAGAATAAGTGGGTGGGCGGAAGAAAATGGAATTTTGACAGATTACCAAGGGGGATTTAGGAAAAAGAAAAGAACAGTGGATAATATAATGATAGTAAAGACTATTTTAGAAAAGTATAAGAATATGAATAGAAGTACGGTTTATGTAGCAGCAATAGATTTTGAGAAAGCTTTTGATAAGGTAAATAGAGAGGCCCTACGAGAGAAATTAGGTAGGCTAGGGATTTCGGAGAAGATGTTGAGGGCAGTGGAAGGAATATACAGGGACGTCAGGTTTTGTGTAAAATTGGGAGAAGAGAGAATGAGTGTACCATTGGAGTCCAAGGTGGGTTTAAAACAAGGTTGCAAGTTATCGCCCATACTGTTTATTTTATTTATAAACGATATTTTAGAGGGGTTTGGGGCAGGAAATTGGGCTGTACCGGTAATTAATGGTTTGGAAGTGCCAGGACTGATATTTGCGGATGATGTGTTATTGATGACGTTAACTTCAGGGGCGATGAATAGGGCCTTAGAGTCAGTGATGCTATTTGCGAGGAAATGGGGATTGAAAATTAATGGAAATAAGTCTAAAATATTGATAGTGCAGGTGAACAAAAGAAGAAAGATGGAAGGGAATTGGGTAATACAGGGAGAAAGATTGGAACAGGTAAGGAAGCTGGAATATCTAGGAGTTATTTTTAATGATAAAGGAACTTGGAGTGACCAGATCAAAAGAATGAAATATAGAGGCTTGGCAGCCTTAGCCTCAGTCAGAAATTTGCTACTCAAGTTCCCGGGGATCAGTTATAAAACACTGAGACTCGTGTTCAGGTCGGTAATAGTGGGGAGGGTATTATACGGAGCAGAAGTTTGGGGGCTGGATGAAAAAAGAGAGGAACTAAGAAAGATTGTTAGTAGTTTTGCTAAGTTAGTGATGGGCTTACCGAGGTGTACAGCAAACGTAGGGGCGGAATTAATGTGTGGGGAGGATTTGGAATCAGAGGGTGTGAAAAGAATAGTTAGATATTGGATGAATTTAAAAAGACAGGAAGGTGGGAGAGTTTTACAGGCTGCATATGTACAGCAATTTAAGAGCATGTATAAGGGTGGATGGTTAGAAAAAGTAAAAGGATATTTAGAGAGGATAGGATTAGGGCACCTGTGGGGGGAGGTTTGGTCAAAGACAGAAGTGAGAGGGATGAAAATACTAGAAAGGAGAATTAGGGATATCCATAGGCAGAAATTATTGGGGGAAAGCAGACTAAGAAATTCGCTGATTGTTTTGACGAAAATAGAGGAGATAGCAGGGTTGAATATTAGATACGTTGATAGGTCAAATCGATATGGGATGATGTGGTGGCTTTTAGGTCTGCCAAGGAATAAGGGCTGGTTACAGGGCAGGGATAAGACAAGGTGTGTACTTTGTGGAGATGTGAATGATGAGTTTCACTTGCTAAGAGACTGTGAGGGAACGAGGG
The DNA here is from genome assembly GCF_040414725.1 of Anabrus simplex. Lineage (NCBI taxonomy): Eukaryota > Metazoa > Arthropoda > Insecta > Orthoptera > Tettigoniidae > Anabrus > Anabrus simplex. Next base: position 635,923,393 of record NC_090265.1, on the reverse strand, counting down.
GGTTAAGACATAGATTATTGAGTGCCGAGAATCGGGAAGTACTGGGGAGAGGGGATGAGAACGCGATACTGAGATGGATTCTTAAACAATGGGAAAAAGGGGGTGAATTGAACAGATATTTTTGTGCGACAAAAAAGGCCTGCGAGAGTAAAATGAAGGAGAGTGAGTTAGAGGGTGGGTAGGGGAATAGGGGGGTAGAATAGTTATCTGTATAAGGGAAGGAGATAGTAGGTTAAAATTTTAATGGTTTAGTGTATATAGGGACTGAGTATTTAGTTAGGGGAGTTGGGTAAGAGGACAGGATGGCATGGTCTGTTTGTTTTATGATATGTCAGTAATTGTTATTCTTTGTAATTTTATTAGGCTAGGATGGTAACTATGTGTGAAGACTGAAATATGGTAAATAGTTTGTGAAGGCTGAGACGTGGTAATTTATTGTGATATTTGGAGTTGACGCTGATTGGTAAGTCGTACGATATGTCAGTAATTGTTATTCACTGTAAATTTATTAGGTTATGATGGTAATTATTTGTGAAGGCCGAAATGTGGCAATGGTGAAGTGGTATATTTATTGTTGATGTATATAAGAGAGAGGATAGCATGATAGTGTGGTATGAGATTGAGAGGTGGTATATGAAGCGATGTGTTGGTATTGAAGGGTAGCTGTATTAGCTTTTGGTTGGGTAGGAGGTTTATTTAATGCTAACTAAGTGAGTGTTAAGAGGGACAAGAGTTTTGGATGGTAGAGATTGGAATGTGGTGTTGGTGAAGAGATGGTATATGAGTGTTTGGTATTTTAAGGTGAAGATGGCCTGGTATCTAGATACGATTAAGGTAAGATGTGTCATATTGCTGAAATGAGGTGTTGGAGAAGTGGTGGTATAAAATGGTCGCAGTTATTGAGGACTATGGTTGAAATATGGTGAGAAGCGGTGTTAAGCGGTGTTATTGTGTAAATCTGAGATGTTGTAAATTTAGATTTAGTGGTGTATTGTGGAAGGTATATGAGGTGGATCTGGTATGGAAATTGTGGATAAGAGGTGGTATCTGAATCCGGGAGTTGGTATGTAGATCAAAAAAAAAAAAAAAAAAATGTGGTGTGGGAGAAGTGTTGGTATAGGCGAAGATGGTTTGGTAATGAGATGGTTTAATTTATTGCTGAAACTTTTGGAGTTGGAGAGATGATTGTATTAAGTGCGGGTTGGTAAATGTAGTGTATGATGGATTGAAGGGCAATTGTGGAATGTTGGTTGTTATGGTTTGGACAGAGAGTGAGTTAGAGGACAATGAAGATGACGTATGTGCTGAATCCACAAGGACACGGAATGAGTGGTGGTTGCGATAGCAAATGTAATGCTGAGCATGGCTTGGGTTTTAAAATGAGATCAAGCATGGCTAAATAATGGTCAAGTTGCAACATGAGAGGTAGTAATGCATTGAAATAAAAGTGGTATTTAAGGTAAGTGTGGAGGGAGACCAGTGTTGAAATTTGATTGTAAGTTATTATGATTTTCTGCTGGGTTAGGATTGTGTTATTTATTGTTGTGAACGTGGAGGACTTGTGTTTGTGTTATGGCTGGTTAGAATGTAAGTGCTGACTGTCGATGTTTTGGTATTGATCGGGAGTAGGTCAGGGAAAAGGAATGTGACGAAAGTTGCTGTAGGCATAAGGACAAGTGATGAGTTTGCTGGATCCTCGAGCCGAGGACTGCTACAGAATTGTTATCATTTTTGTTATTATTTATTCCTATTATCTCTATTATCATTATTTTATTTTTATGTATTATATTATTATTATCATTATTTTATTATTATTTTTATTATTATTATTATTTTTTTATTATAATTATTAATATTGTGTCTTATTGCTTTGTGAACATGTAATGGGGCGGAAAGCCTGTTTGTTCATAAATAAATACTAATACTGATTTTATTTAATCTTTCATTCATGATTAGGTTAAATTCTTATTTTGCAAACGTTACATGTATTTAGAGTGAAGTGTGCGTTGTCCAGTCACGAATATCGTCGAAGGCATTTGTTTGTTATTAACAAATTACTCCTGACAGATGACATTAATGATAAATCGTTTGCTATTAATATTAAGATAATTACAAACAGTGATACTTAATTGATCACCTATTCCGCATTTGTGTGGACAATGAGTAGACGATGTTAAAATGAATGAGGTACTTGTCTGTAGAAAGTGCTGATGGTGTGTTATGACAGACGATGAGACACTGTTTAATTTCACACGTGGAGAAAGTTTGTACTGAATGGGACTTGTGTCTGCACTAAGTCTCTAAGCAAATAAAACAAAAACGTTTATTCCACGCATATGAAGACAGGCAGATGCAATCTTATCTCACCTCTATAAAATTAAAGCTCTAATGTAAATTAACTTCCAGAATATTGGGTTGTGCTTAGCACATAGCGAAGGGATGTTAAGTATAGAACAAAAATGGCCAACCAGACTCCGGTTGAATGCGAACCTACAACCTTCCGATTTTGTTACGGATGCTCTTACGTATTAGCTATGGTGCCCACGATCATATTTATTCTGTTGGAAAGCCCACTAAAATCGTAACTACAGAATGGGCGCTAGTCCCTCGTTGTGGGGTAATTCAATGAATATGTTGAAAGTTTCTTTCAAGTACAGCGCGATCGTGAAAATTAAATATTTATATAAATACATTTTTGGCCTACGGTTTGCTCAGCGGAGTGACACAGGCAATTGCGTGCTGGCCTACAGCGCTCAAGTTTGTGACATTAAATCATGAAACGTTCCGCCTCTGTGGTGTAGTGGTTTGTGTGGATAACTGTTACCGCCGGAGGCCCGGGTTCGATTCCCGGCTCTGCCACGAAATTTGGAAAGTAGCACGACGGCTGGAACTGGGTCCACTCAGCCTCGGAAGGTCAACTGAGTAGAGGGGGTTCGATTCCCACCTCAGCCATCCTCGAAGTGGTTTTCCGTGGTTTCCTCACTTCTCCTCAAGGCAAATGGTGGGAAGGTAGCTAACCAAAGGCCACGGCCGCTTCCTTCCCTTTTCCTTGTCTATCACCTCCAATCTTCCCATCCCTCCTGCCAACAAAGCCCGTGTTAAGCATAGCAGGTGAGGCCGCCTGGGCGAGGTACTGATCCTCTTCACCAGTTTCATCCTCCACCCCAATGTCTCACCCTCCAGGACACTGCCCTTGAGGCGGTAGAGGTGGGATCCTTCGCTGAGTCCGAGCAAAAGCCAACCCTGGACGGCAAACGGATTAAGATAGAAAAATTATAAAGATTTATTTGAATCACAAACAATGATATCAAATGTTGACTGATTGATTTTTGTTGTCTAAAGGGGCCTAACATCGAGGTCATCGGCTCCAAATGGTACGAAATGAGACGAAATGAAATGACAACTTAAAATTCCAAAATCTTCCACTGACCAGAATTCAAAGCATGAGGACGAAGAATGAATGGTTGGATTGATATGAAGTTAAAACGATCAGTGGATCCGACCCACAGTGCCTCACATGCACAGAAGCTGGCACAAAACAATAGTATTACTGACCAAGGAACTGCTTCTGTAGCACGATGCTGAATCGATTTTGCGTATAGCCAAGACGGGTTCAAAATCAAGGTCATCAGCCCCTCATAATGGTATTTATCGCTAGGAAAGTAGAACCATGCTATGTGTAATGTTTGGATACTAATCAAACGTAGCGGAAACTCGTGGTATTCAACACATTATGGTACTATTCACAGGTAGTGTAATGCGCACATGTAACACAGATCTATGGTGTTTCGCACATTGCGGCGCTATTTGCAGGCAACGCAAACCTATGGCGTTCCTCACATAAGTGGACTAACCATAGGGACTCGTACTATCCCTGGAATTCCTCACATAGTGGGAACTGAGCATAGGTAAGGCAGAACCATGGTGTCGCTCATGTAGGGGTACTAATCACAGCTGCTGTAGGACCCACCTCCTGATTCACACACTGTCGCTACTAATCACAAACCTATTGCGTACCTAACATAGTGGTACTACGCGCATGTAAATGCAACTCATGGTGTTCCCTGCGTGATGGCACTAATTACAAGTAGTTTCATGGTTCTAATTGGATAATCCCTTGGTCGCCCCTTTTAGTCGCCTCTTACGACAGGCAAGGTATACCGTGGGTGAATTCTTCGTCTGCCTCCCCCACCCACAGGGGGTGATATTAAATGTAGTAGTTAATTGTATATCATTATGACTTGCTACTTAGGTAGCTTGGAAATCGATTGGAAAGAATTCTTAGAAACCTATGTCATAGCTTGGGTAGCACACTATGGGTATTAAATTAGTCTTAGGATTCGTTCAGTAGAATATTTTCGGCGCTAGATGGAAACAGATTAGGAACGCTATAATTGGTACGGTAGGTAAGGGTTATTCTACCCGAAGGCAGGTCCGAACCTCCGCAGAGGTGTTCCTGAGCCGGACTTTACGTGCGATAGGGTGGCCAGTTCCTTTCCTCTCCTCCATTCCCTTACCCCCCACCAACACCGCGTGGCAACCCATCCAACTCCTGACCACGCCCAATGTTGCTTAACTTCGGAGATCTCACGGGATCCGGTGTTTCAACACGGCTACGGCCGTTGGCACTAATTGGTACGCAGGACGTTTATAAAGCAGCTTTTCAGAAAAGCTGTAACCCGGTAGTTGAGGCCATACGATTATTTTTTATTATAATCATTGGAGAGTTTACTGCCAAAGACCGTGTTAAGTTCGCATTCATTTCTAAAAAAAATCCCTCTGGGCTATATTTACTGCCTTATTTGAATAACAAGTGGAGGAAGACATCCGAAAATAGTTACTTATTATGGATATCACTCTGTATGCATAATGGATATCCAACACACTATGTGATTACCATAAATTGTTTTAACACGTGGACAGGTTGTAGAGCAATACATGATGCCCTTTCACCTGCACATTATACACTGCAGGGAGTTGCTTGCCACCAGGCAGACATCATCACAAGGCTAATCTGCTGACCTCTGCTCTCGACCGGCAACAAATCTCCATCTATTCTTCTTGAGTGCGGTGAGGCCAGGCGGGGTACAGTAGCGGGAGTAAAACGAACGGTTTACTGATCAGGGAGATTGCTATACAAACCTGCGACTGATAAATTCTGTAATAGTAAGTGCCGCAAAGCTTCTTTTGAAAAATCATTAAATGCAAATTTAAAGTATACTAAGAGTCAGAATTTTAAAAAAATATATATTGCTACAACCTTTTCATAGGATTGATTAGGGTACATGCACTGCCAATTCATTAAATAGTTACGAGTTAAATAATATGTGCCTCTATTTTTTAATACGTGTTATATAAGAGTTATTTCTTACGTTACATTTTATAATGGTTTCGGAAATCATCAATCTGGATAATAAATAATGATGCTACTGGAGTTACGTCTCACTAACTACATTTATGGATTTCGAAGATGTGCTCCGCACGAGTACTTACTTTTCTTACAATTTATCACCCCAAATAAAACGGCTAAGAAGTAAAATGTTGTATGAGTAGCCTGTAATAATGTAGTACAGTTAGGGGCAAAATATAATTTTATTGGCAATGAAATATATCTACCTTATTATTATTCTTCCTGGCCGAATCACCTGGGGTAGCCATTTTCCAAGTATTTAGCCCAGTTTTTCGTTCAGATGGATTTCCTTACGCCAACCGTATGTGGTACAATGTATTCTCTTCTGTGGTGGTTCGAAGTGTAATGTCCTGTATGTAAATATGTGTCTTAAGATGAACAAAATTACCAAGCCTCCGAGCCGAAGAAAATAACCAGACGAAGTTAAAATCCCGACATTGCCGAGATCGAACCTGAGGCCCTCTAAAACAAAGGCCACTACGCTTACCATTCAGCCTAGGAGCCGGACTATGACATATAGCTATCGGTGTGTAAATGATCTCTGGTGGCATATTTGCTGTTTACACGACAAAATTCATTAAAACTCAGCCATAGACGCCCAAGAGAGATGCGTTTTACTCTGCCATCTACCAGGCGTAGAGTAAGACGGAACGTCGAAATTGACGAGCAGTTAAATTAAAATGTCTGCAAACGGTAGCTGAGGCCAAACTATTATTATTATTTTATTATTATTTACCTTTTCAAATTGTAACAATAAACGCAAATGAAGTTCTTCTCTTACAGTAACATTCTCCGTGTATGCTGAGAACTAACAAAAAGAATACAGGCGTTGATTAAAATGCATACAGTGCTTAATATTATCTAATTGTTGTTCTATGTATTGAAATAATATTCTTCACTCTGATTCATTTTCAGGGCACCTTCGTGTAAAATAAATGATACACACGTGGCACGCAGGGCAATGAATACAACAGATCATCATACATGGGCATGAATGTCTCTGATTTCTGTGAACAATCACCTTGTGACATGATGGTTTGTCCTTCGCGTCTTCTGAAGGAAACATCTTGCCTAGTCTCAATCACTCATAATATCAGTAATATGGCGCAGTGCTTTTCAGCTGTGCTTCCATATCCGCTTCTAAAACCAACCTCTTCTTACTCTCAACCATTATAATAGTCCTTACCACTGTCTTGGACCAAACAAATGCAAGCATTCATTTTATAATGGTTTCAGAAATCACTAATAGGTGGCAGTTACTGTCAGTTTCAGAATAACAATGTTACTGGTTTTACTACCCATTAACTACTTTTACGGTTTTCGCAGACGCCAGAATTTTGTTACACACGAGTTCTTTTACGTGCCAATAAATCTATCGATGCGAGGCTGGCATATATGAGCAACTTCCTATACCACCGGACGGAGCCAGTATGAAACCTGCCAACTTGGATTCAGAAGGCATGCTCTTTACCGTCTGAGCTACTCAGAACTTCAGGATACACAGAGGAGAAGCAAACAGAGTAGGCTACATTCAGAAAACACCAGTAACTCGAAATCGCCCATGTTGGTACCTATCACTACCTTGCGGCGAGGGGCAGAATTAAGTCCTATTTCGATGCTAATAATAATAATTATCCTCCTTCGAATTGCTACAGATTTTAAGACACACCAGGGTGTCGGGATGAAGCTAAGAAAAACACAGTTTCTGTGTCACTTTTTTGCTACTTGTTTTACACCGCACCGACACAGACAGGTCATATGGCGACGATGGGACAGGGAAGGGCTAGGAGTGGGAAGGAAGCGGCCGTGGCCTTAATTAAAGTACAGCCCCAGCATTTGCCTGGTGTGAAAATGGGATACCACGGAAAACCATTTTCAGGGCTGCCGACAGTGTGGTACGAACCTACTATCTCCCGAATACTGGATACTGGCCGCACTTAAGCGACTGCAGCTATCGAGCTCGGTCTGTGTCACTTAATTTGCATGACTTTGCAAGTATTTGTCCATCATAGCGTTTAGCTGGAAAAGTGAGTTCTGGGATAGCAATCTGTTTTTTAGCAAAGGGAACGTGTAAGTTGTAGCATTGGAACACATTCCTTAAGTAATCGATTCGTCATATTTGTGCAATTCTTGAAATGTGAGTTTTTTGTATTCACTCATCTTGAACTTCTTTGTGCAGTTGTTGAAATGTTGGTGTGTTTGTACTCACTGAACTTGAACTTCTCTCTAATATTGGTTACCTCTTTAAGTCATCTTTGAAATTTAGTATCAGATCCCCAGTCATCCAGACAACATCAAATTTGGTTTTAACAAGTTGCATCAATCATTTTACACCTCCATCCTCTCACACTTTTGTTTCACTTTTTCAACAATACTACGAATTTCATAACAATCCACGGTATAATTCATATCACCATTAGTAATGTCAAATAGCTTAATATGATAATAGTGGAAACTCTCCTCACTTAACACGCAGAGCAACGGCGACAGCACGAAGTTCTGCCATCTAGCGGCTCGAAGAGAACACTAACACAACGCGCTATTAAAACACTAAACATTTCGACTTCGAACCCAATGAAATACAGATTTTAAGACCTTGCGTCGTTCTTGTAACGCAATATAGGGAAGGAAAACGGTGGATGTTGATCTGAAAGAACCAGTGATACGAATAAAACGAATTTATTATCAAATTAAAACATTCGATCGTCGTGCTATGACTAGGGTGTTCAGTCTTTAAGAGCAAATCTTTTTTTTTTTTTGCTAGTTGTTTTACGTCGTACCGACACAGATAGGTATTACGGCGACGATGGGACAGGAAAGGGCTAGGAGTGGGAAGGAAGCGGCCGTGGCCTTAATTAAGGTACAGCCCCAGCATTTGCCTGGTGTGAAAATGGGAAACCACGGAAAACCATTTTCAGGGCTGCCGACAGTGGGGTTCGAACCTACTATCTCCCGAATACTGGATACTGGTCGCACTTAAGCGACTGCAGCTATCGAGCTCGGTTAAGAGCAAATCACTCAAGGAATATCATTTTTCAACTTGATATTTTTACCGGCAAGATTTTTCTGTGTTGAATCATTGGTTCTATGCACATGAGCCTTTACAAGAACTTTGAAAAACTTGTTAGTCAGTAATTTTATACAGCTGTTACATATGCCTTCACTAGGTACATTCAATGACAAGAAACCTATCAGTTAATTTTCTTCTATTTCCATGTGTGCTTTCTAACAAAGCTATCTTCAAATATTCCTGATATTTTAGCACCTAACTGGGCGAGTTGACCTTGCGTCCGGGATACGGTAGGTTCGAGCCCCACTGTCGGCAGCCCTGAAGGTGGCCTTTCACACCAGGCAAATGCTGGGGCTGTACCGTAATTAAGGCCATGGCCGCTTCCTTTCCAGTCCTAGGCCTTTCCAGTTCCATCGTTGCCATTAGACCTATCTGTGTCGGTGCGACGTAAAGCAAAAAGCACCTAACTTCCCCCCAAAATATTTGGAAACATCATTTTAAAATGATCATACTTCATTTCTATGTGCAAACGTCCCATGCTATAAATCTGCCCTTCTGCTCTCCACAGCCGACTGCGTACACCGAAAAATCGATTAAATGCATAGGTTTAATAAGAACAATGTTTTAAAGAATATATGTGCACATAAATAGAAAAAAATACAGACACATAAACATTAACAGTTAGGCCTATACTTACAGCACTTTGTTGTTAGGATATACGCAAAATGAATTGCGATCACTGTCTTTTGTAATTAAAAAAACACCCATGCATAGAACAAATAACTCCTCTTTGCCATTTCCAAAATAGTCATACATAACAAGCATAGAACAATCTGAAGTACAAATGAGACACTTCTAACATGTACACAGCTGACAACAGTAGCAAGTGTAGTTATCTCGTCGAACCGCTAGATGGCACGCAGAAGCGATGTCGCCAGTTTCTCGCAGGAGTTTCCACTATTATCATATCAAGCTATTTGGTAATGTCTACTTTATCAGTCACAAAAACGGTTACATCCGATGTGAAGCGCTTTATTCATTTAAAAATTGTCCAAACTCATTGCATTGCAAGTATAGGCCTACACAAAGTTAAGAACGATTTTAAACAGATTTCCTCCTAGAGTTGGGGTCCCCGAAGTGTAGCTATTCTTATATACCATAGCATTTTAAAAATGCCAACTATATAAGGTGTAGAGGTATGGATACTAGGAATTGACTCCTTGATGCCGTCGAAATGACAGAAGATACTGCTTTGGGGTCGTTGAGTTCGGAGGTGATAGATAAAGTAGGGTGGAAGGAGCGTGGTAAAACTAGATGAGGAAAGGAGAAGAGGGAGATGGAAATATGTGGTTGCTGAACACTCTAAAGGGATGACAATTCGGCAGAGGTCAAGGAAACTTGGTGAAAGCAAACCTGCATAAATATGGAAGAAGCAAAAGTATCGCTATGTAGATGAGAGTGCGATTATTTTTTTCGCGGTCAACGTCGGTGACAATAAAACCAGATTAAAGTTGACTCATGAATATTCCTACTTACAGTCGCATATTCGAGGATATATTAACATAATTTCGTGATTCCTAAGCTATGCTACAACTTTCTTACTTTCCCGTTGAAGAGTACTTCATACGGCTGACTTCAAATCTACCTCATTGCCTTTTAATGTACAAACCATTCCACTCCAATCTTTTCCACATTGATGGCTACGATGTTGTTAAAAGAACAAGAAACTGCTATGCGTGAAAGAGTGAAGTGAATGATAGTCCCTCTGTCAATAAACAAAGAATCCCTCAGAGCAATAACATAGCAAGCAATCCTTTCGGATTCAATTCAGAAACTTCTCCACGAACGATTTTAAGTATGGTAATTTCTTCTTCCATTAATGTTAATAACTTGTAGATTTACCAATATTCTAAAGTTTAATGTATACGTTTATTCCTGTTTTGTTAGGGGGTTAATACGTATGGGTTCTCATCACCGGTAACGTGAAAAAGTAGTTGTAACCTTAATGAAGTCACAAGCCTGGCATTTATTTAATGAAAAAATGAGAAGGCGTGGGATATCATTTTGAAGGCTGTTCATGGTCGGACTTGGAACTACCATCACCTAAATGTAAGCTTACATCTACACGGCCAGTTCTGAAGTCCTGGATCCTACTTTCTATGAGCATATCAAAAGTATTCTTATCATATTTGTTTAATGGTCGCAGACAATACTAAAACGATACCAAATGAATTCGATAATTTTGAACACTAAACAAAATTCATCTGTTTGGCTCTATGTAGTAAGTTTTCAAACCTTCGAAGGTATAAGCAACTCATTGTCGTCACACATGTTTCACATGTTATGAGACGTTCAAATTCAAGGAAATGTTCTGCGAAGTAAAGCAGCATGTGGAATGTAATGCGGCTTCTGAACATACTTATCTTGATGCAGTGCTTGTTTCTGTTGCTGACGCTTGTTCCACCAAAAGCAATGAACCTTCCCAGTAATTATTAGTAAAGTGCCTTATCTTCACCCAAAAATTTAGTTTAATGAAAAAAACACATAAATTTTCAAAATGTCATAAAATTTCCAAAAATGTTATAATCTTGAAATCGTTTTCACCAAGTTGAAGTATTACATTCATAGAATGTTGTCTAGGATTTTCTAATTATCAAAAACAGAAAGGGAGCTAGACATAATTTTTGACAAAAGTTTAAAAATAATTAATCACCCGTGTTACAATGGCTATAAAAATAATAATAATAATAATAACAATAAAAATATTCACAATATTAAGAAAGTACTAGTTTATAACATTCCCACATTCATTAGCTTTAATTTAATCTATCATTGATATTTCTATCTCAATTTTAAGGATATTTAAATGTATTTGAAATGTGGGAAGGTGTGCAAAATATTACATTCAAGAAAAACAGCACTGAAGTTTTAGGACTAAGTTATGAACATAACCCACTTATTTGGGCACCTAAAAACTTGCCTGTTCCATAGGCTGGACCCTCTTTTAGAAGTTTCTTGTCTTCTTTTAGTTTCCTTCTGCCTCTCAAGTACTGCCTCCTCTGCTTTTGTTCTGCAGTACTTTGATTTGCACCTTTGTGCAACCGTACTGCATCAGCTTCAAGTACACCAGATGATGTGTACTAGCCAGGAGCAATTCCCATCCTCTTCAGTATTTCTATTTCCACTCCGTTTTCCCAGTTTAAATGGCAAACAGCATCCATCACTCCTAATTTTAAGGTTTCAAGCCCCACATTTATGTCTCCTTAGGACACCTTCTCCATACCATGGCATTGAATGACTCATTATTTTGAGTCAATCCACATTTCTGGGTCGGTGAGTAGCTCATATATAGGCTTCACTGTTTGAAGAATGCCAAAGGACAGGCCTGGTTTGAATTAAAATTGTTCTATCTCATTATTTGCTTTAGCTAACTGATATGAGCACCAGCTGTCAGTTCCTATAGGACACCAATGGTGTGTGGGACGGTCCTTTGTTGCTGTCAAATGGTACAGTGTGGCCCATATGCCATTTGACATGGCGTGAATACTGCTTGTGTTGGAACGTAAAGCAATTCCAAATAATTTTGCAAGTTATCGATGAGTGCTCCTGTCAGTTGCGGAATTCATAATCACAGTTGCTGCAAAATAATGTAAGGGACATTCCCCAACCAAATCTCAGGATTTCTAGGTTTTCTACAAAATCTGTACTACAGCTGAAGCAACTAGGGCAAGCTAATGCAGACAATATACGTGTAAAGCACTCTATGTCAATAATGATATTAAGGTTAAGTTATGAGTAGGTTCCCACCTTCCAATACTTATCAATTTCTATATAATAGGTTTATCAATTACATAATATAATATAAACCATATAATCTCTAGTACATGTTTCGTTCCGATTATGGAACATCTTGAGCTAAAATTTGACAAAATGGCAAGACAATTAAAACACAATGATGTTATGATGATACAAAAGCTAAAAGATATGATAAAATAGCACGAAGATTAAAACATATAATTATGATGATGAAATAAAGTTCATTCATGTTGGTTAAAAATTCAAGTCAGTGTTAAAATGACGAAGTAAAAACGGCGATAAGGTTCTTCTTCATGTTGGAGACGTGTACATTTTGTTAATCTTGAACATAAATTGGAGAAATACAAGATTTTCTTAATGTATATTTATCGGGGGAACTCATGATAAAATAACCGTAGTTGAAGTTGAGTTGTGGTTAGATTATTGAAATGAGTCTTATAGTCAGTCGTGTCGTATTTGACGTCCTCCCTTATGTCGTGTTGTTAACTGGGTCCTGTGTACGTGTGTTTATATCCGTTGCCTATCAATGGAATAACAGTCTTTGGAATATACAAGTATTGACATCTGTTAGTCAGAACTATGAACTATGTACTCAGGAGGCATGTCACACCAAAGAGGTAAATTTGAATAAGAAAATCTGACAAGATGTTTACATGTAAGCAGGGCACTGCAGTCACGCCCCTTATCACGCGCGCACGTGGCTATTTAAATCTTATTTTCGGATACTTACAGTTGGAATATATGCACGAATTATATCCCATTTTGAAGTAGAGACTTCAAGCTTTCATTTCCAGTGAAAAATTAAAATGGCATTTTTGGGCGAAAAAGGCGATTTCGAACGTCAATACATACCTTTAGGACCGTTCCTTTTCACAAACGACGTCAAAGAATTCTCCTGACCAGAGAAAAGGCGTAACCTTGTAGATGGTCCGTCCCTCCCTCTCAGGGAGGGGAATGAAAATAAAAAGGATTCTGAACCAGGAGGATGTGCCTTTTAATTTAATTTCATATGCATTGACGATTTACGCCTTGATAGGAATGCAATCACAATGTCACTCAGATAATAACTTTCGCATTCTTAAAATTATAAAGTAAAGTAAACTCGTATCCTCATCCCGAGGTGGTGCAGCTCTTTTCAGGTACACCCCAATGGAGGTGAGCTGCATGTACCATTTTAACCACACACCAGCCCTTCTGCCATTCTTAAATTTCTGACAGTACCTGGAATCGAGCCCGGACCTCATAGGACGGCAGCTAAGAGCACTAAGCGTTATGCCACGGAGGTGAACCTTATGAGTTTCTTTCCATTACAGAGTTCCCGGAACGTTAAGACGGTTTTAAACGAGCCTTCTTGAGTTACGTTTATCACACATACAGGGGCCGATGACCTTAGGTGTTAGGCCACTTTAAACAACAAGCATCATCAACATCATCAAATCACGTACATCTTGATGTACATGAATATAATTAGTATGCAGTATGTGAAATAGTAATCAGGAATATGCAGCCTGGGCTCCTCTCACCTGGCAACAAATGTTCAGTGAACCTTCTGCCCGTCCTTACGTAATTCAAGTGGCATAGGCTAGGTCGCGTTACGTTTGTTTCGATCAGGTCAGGTTATGAGTAATGTTATGTGTTAACATTATTATTATTATTATTATTATTATTATTATTATTATTATTATTATTATTGTTATTTGCTTTACGTCGCACCGACACAGATGGGAAAGGAAGGGGCTAGGAGTGGGAAGGAAGCGGCCGTGGCCTTAATTAAGGTAAGCCCCAGCATTTGCCTGGTGTGAAAATGGGAAACCACGGAAAACCATATTCAGGGCTGCCGACAGTGGAGTTCGAACCCACGATCTCCCGTATACTGGATACTGGCCGCACTTAAGCGACTGCAGCTATCGAGCTCGGTAACATTATTTAAATAATTCTTATATAGATTTTAAGTGATTCTAAGACGTCGAAGTTTTGTTTTGTTTCGTAGAAGTTCATCATCATCATAATCATCATCATCATCAAAATTTTCAGTCGGCCATACCCCTCCTTTTGAGGGAGGGTCGGACAATCTACTAAGTTACGCCTTCTCTCTGGTCAGGAGAGTTCTTTGACGTCGGCGACGATGGGATTAAAAAGGTTTAGGATTAAGAAGTGACATGGTCTTAATTAAGATTCAGCCACAGCATTTTTCTTGTGTGAAAATGGGAAACCACCTCCCGAATGCAATGTCACAGTTGTGTGACTCGAACCTCTCAGCCAAATCAATTGGTGATTCGTAGACCTTTGCGGTAGTCAATCACTGAGACTTGTTCCATTCTTAGAGACTCATACGTGAACGTAAATTTTCTTTTTTGCTGGCGAATCCTAATAATGCTTGATGAGATTAAATACCGTCTGTGATGAAGCGACGGTAGATGTGGAGGTGAAACGCTGAATCAACGTTGGATGGATGAAGTTGAAGTCGGTGACGCTGTTACTGTGTGGCAAAAGAATGCTTGGTGAACAGAAAGGAAAAATCTATGAGTCGGTGGTCAAATTTGCAATGACCTACAGTGCCAAGACATGAGCTAAGCTTCGCGCCTAGAAAACTGCTATTTCATAACATTTCAGCTTAGAACTCTGACCAGAGAGGAGTATTGCATGAACTACGAAATCAGCTAATAGCTTTACGTCCCACCGACACAGATAGGTCTGATGGCGACGATGAGATAGGAAAGGCCCAGGAGTTGAAAGAAAGCGGCCGTGGCGTTAATTAAGGAACAGCCCCAGCATTTACCTGGTGAGAAAATGGGAGACCACAGAAAGCCATCTTCAGGGCTGCCGACAGTGGAATTCGAACCCTCTATCCCCCGCATGCAAGCTCACAGCCACGCGCGACTAATCGCACGGCCAACTCGCCCGGTAACTACGAAATCAGCGAATTCTCGTTTGAAGGGATACATGTACTGCGGGTCAGTTTTTCGCCCCTCAACATATGACGTACAGTATACTGTAAGGGTATTTCGAAGTGAAACGACGAAATGCATGTTGCCGAAATGCATGTTGCCGAAATGCATGTTGCCGAAATGCGGATGCAGCGTTGGTCAATGGATATAGCCATCAAAGGTCGGATCAAGCACGAACATTTACGAGGGTTAAAGGTATCACCGATATCGTCAAGAAACTGAATTCTGACCAACTAAAATGGTATGTTCATTCCCAACGTAAAAAGGAAAACCATCTGGTCCATCGAGCCTTGAGAACTGAACAACCGTCAGGTGGCCAAAAAAAGTCCAAGAACTATACGGAAAAGATCCTGCAAAGAGCTGCTAGAGAAACGAAATATTCCAGAACTGAAGATATTACTCTCCGCGTAATCGCCCGAGGCGAGCAGCTAACGTCAACTGCATTTACGGCAAAGAGAAACAGGGAAAGATTATTTTAGTTTTATGCTGATGATATCGTGATCATAGCAACGGGACCTTCCTTTTTATGAGAAAAACCAGAGACATGACTTTTCAGTCTCAGTGATCCCACATACATTGGCCGGAATTCAAACCGCGGCCGACTTGGCAGCAAGCCAGAAGAAGATGCCACACTCTATCGCATCCCTATCGTCCATGAAAACATAAAATAAAGTGACGCATAGAACTGAACCTGTCACTACAAGAATGTTCAAAGCATTTGCAACCAGCTGGACGAAGAAAATGCTTGCTTATGCGGGAGTAGCAGCGTATGAAAACACGAACAGTTTTGTTTATTCTTCAATTTAGAACGAGAATGATTGTCTTACGCCGAAGTCTTTCCGATTACCCATTACGTAGGGTACACTGGGAGTGCAGTTCTCTTTTCAACCTTACCACATGACATAATACAGCAAAGTGTTAAATTTTCA
The DNA here is from genome assembly GCF_040414725.1 of Anabrus simplex. Taxonomy (NCBI): domain Eukaryota; kingdom Metazoa; phylum Arthropoda; class Insecta; order Orthoptera; family Tettigoniidae; genus Anabrus; species Anabrus simplex. The sequence continues at coordinate 635,907,280 of NC_090265.1, read as the reverse complement.
AAATTTGATTGCTTTTAAGTTAAACATAGAATTCATCAACCGACTATTCAGAAACAAAACAAAGAGACGATAAAAGCGAGCCAGTTATCTACCCAGACTTCACAATTGGAGGGTATAATTTTATAGAAATGAAATGGCGTATGGCTTTTAGTGCCGGGAATGTCCGAGGACATGTTCGGCTCGCCAGGTGCAGGTCTTTTGATTTGACGCCCGTAGGCTACCTGCGCGTCGTGATGAGGATGAAATGATGATGAAGACGACACATAAATCCAGACCCCGTGCCAGCGAAATTACCCAATAATGGTTAAAATTCCCGACCCTGCCAGGAATCGAACCAGGGACCCAATGACCAAAGCCCAGCACGCTAACCATTTAGTCATGGAACCAGACAGTTTTATAGAGGTTAACTTCAAGTCGTCGATGAACCAGATATCGAGTGCAGTAGCTCCATGTAAGAAGAAGCCGCACTACACTTACACATAATAATAATAATAATAATAATAATAATCATAATAATAATAATAATAATAATAATAATAATAATAATAATAATAATAATAATAATAATAATAATAAATAATAATAAATAATAATAATAATAATAATAATAATAATAATAATAATAATAATAATAATAATAATAATAATAATAATAATAATAACAACTCCGTAACGGTTAATATAAACGCTAACCGACTTAACATACGCAGAGATGTCAAAATCATGTTCCACATAAATGCCCAGATGCAACAATTTGTACTTGAAGTTAAATGTCGTTCTTTGAACCCGCTACTGGGGGAACAGAGCGCCAACAAGTAAACGACTACATCACGATGATCGGCTGCTTTTAGTTCCTTAGTTTGTTTTTACAGTATTACTTCATTTAATATATTGAAACCAACTCAGTCTACTTTTCTCCATTATATCACTCAAACATTTCACTTTTAATTATTTCACAATGTGACTTGCCTTGTTTTCAGTAACAAGAAGAGCTCAATGACCTCCTTAGGTGCAGGAAGTTAGTCGTTGTTCATTTGTTCCCAAGATATCAAGTTAGATCCCGAATGAAGTTGATGACATTTCAAGGTGTCATGTGTGGACAACTCGTTTCCGCTTGCTTCGGATAACAATAAAAAGAACTCCTGCGAGGCAAAATCCAGATAGCCATTTTTTTACAATTGGCTTTACGTCGCACCGACACAGAGATAGGATTTATGGCAATGATGGGACAGGAAGAGCTAGGAGTAGGAAGAAAGTGACCGTGGCTTCAATTGAGGTACAGACCCAGCAGAAAATTGAATAAAAAACCTACTTCTTAGAAGTCTTATATTTATATGGTCTTCGATTCGAATCCTGATCGGCCTGTGGGTTTTAGCTGCGGTTGTTTTCATTTATATGCCTGGAGAACTTGTGTGTGTGTGTTCGTCTTTAAACACATCTTTTCATATACACGCAACACGTCACACTATCAACAACCACTGAGAGACATAATAGTGAATGCGTTCCTACACATAAGGTTGGCCGCAAACATGGGTTAAATTCACAGGTAAGTGCCAACCCCACATAACTTTGAGAAGAAGGAGAAGAAGAAGAAGAGCCTAAATTTTATAGATACGACATAATGTTTAGTATATATCTTCAATCCGTTTTCATCTGCCTCAGCTGCTAACAGAGTAGAAGCTTTCCCTTTTAAAACAAGAATCATCCGTTTCGCTAGGGTACCACTGACCAGTAACAAATATGGAGGATAACGTACGTTAAAACGAGTAAGATATCGTAGAGCGTAACGTAAGTAATCCATCATCGACGGCACGTGAGTTGCGACGGTCCGCTCTGAAGAGCATGGTATTTAGGCCAGAGTGAGTAAGGAAGTCTGTATGTTATTTACAGGTGTGACGTGACAAGGCAACAATACCCATCTCCGTGCTCAACTTCCTGAGACTCAGTGCGCAGACAGAACCCTCTCATTACCTTGCTCACTTGTTGTAACTACTACCTTCGTGAGATCTAATCCTTCCTTTGCTCCTCAGACTGTCCTCAACATGGTGTCGTGAGATGTAAGCTTTCACTTGTCGTTTTAAACACAGTTTCTCCTTCAGTGTAGACCGTCTGCTGTGCTGTAAATCACCACCGGCACTCGGCACGAATTCGGCGAGACATTTTGGGTTATAGCCTGTACGTTTGACGCTCTAACCATCGGCTAGCTCTGCATTATTTCTATTTATCATATCCGCGAACTAACCCTCCACAACTCTTTTTCTTCTGACATGAACTTCGACGTTTCTTCTTCGTATGCCTCCTTTAATCGATTCTTCCTTTACTTAACGTAGTTCATTTACTTCATATTCCTTTTTCTCTCTTCCCATTGCTGTCCCCTCTTTTGTACATACTATAATATTTATTTATTTCTTACTGTACTATACCGTTACTTACTTGTTATATCTGCATTTACCTTAGTGTGCCTAGCTATAAGTTCTTCTCTTCGTTTTACGTTCAATCTTTGATTTTCCTCGTCGTTTCTTTTGCCTCCATGTTTCGTTCTTAATTGGTGTGTCTACAGTTATTTTGTTTGTTTTAATTTTTTTCCTTTATTTTTATCACAAAATTTCTCCTCATTGTTCTTCCGCTTACTTTTTTTTTATATTTGCTATGTGCTACTCGTGTCTTTGCTGGCAGGACCTAGTGTTTACAGTGCTCTATGTCTTCTGGTATGGGCTAGAGCAATTTTGTTACTTTCATTGATCTGTCTCAGCTTTATCCTTGGCTTGGACAAAATGAAAGTGACTGAGGTATGAGTGAAATAGTAATGCCATTCCTAATGCAGCCAGTCATTGCTATGAATGGTGTGAAAATATTGCTCATAGGGTCAGTTAGTGCATACATTTCAGTGGGCTTGGCAGACTGATATGTAATAGCAACTCCTGGCTCGGCGAAGAAAGCAACCGGAAACTACCTCACTCCTCATTTCCCTAGTACGCCTCTTCAGTGATGCCTAGGCCATCTATGACAGCTGATGGCGGAACTGTTGAGGATCCAACCAGCCTTCGGGCTGAGGACTAACATGTGCTACTCCATTGTAAATATTTTCTTTTCATTGTGGAACTCTGTAATTTGGCTTCTTGCTGTTTGGGTTTCCCAAATAAATAAATAAATAAATAAATAAATAAATAAATAAATAAATAAATAAATAAATAAATAAAGGAAGAAAGAAAGAAAGAAGTAAAGAAATAAATAAAGAAATAAAGAAATAAATTAAATAAATAATAGCGGTATTACACGAAATGATTATAAATGCTTATACTTTTGTATCTCCATGTTTGGCGCTCCTAAATCACTTTTTGTCGTGTTTTGAAAACGTAATACTAAAATGTTATTCAAAAACAACGATTATTTCTTAAATGGGTGTTCTTTTAAAATTTCTCTTCTGGAAATTTGAAACTGATAAAGTTATGCCCCATTGGACTGCCTACAAATGCTGTTGACATTTAAGCTCAAATATCCAGTTTGTCCGAGCAGCTATGAGATGTATTTTGGGTCCTTCCAACAGTGTAGATACAGAAAGGTATTTCAGTAAATACAATTTAATTATTGTAAGTGATATGAGAACTCGAATGGCAGAACAAAATGTTCAGGTTTGTTCTACAATTTCCTGTAACAGCGTCACTGATTCGTAAACATGACAAACTAATTTTGTATATTTTATTTTTATTATTTCGAGATTGCATCAATGTGAATTTGTTTTTTCCTATGTTACCAGTTTAAAATAAATGTGCAATTTTACTCTTCTTCGTTCTAGGCACACCCGCAATATCAGTTCAACTACGGTGTCAAGGACCATCACACAGGAGACTTCAAGAGCCAATGGGAACACAGAGATGGTGGCCTAGTTAAAGGTTCCTACAGCCTGGTTGAGGCGGACGGTACTATCCGCACAGTAGACTACACTGCTGACGACCACAATGGTTTCAATGCTGTGGTCAAGAAGACTGGACCAGCGCTCCACCCAGTAGCGCCTGCGAAACCTATCATCCCCGTGCATCATGCCCCTGTACCGGTACCAGTAGTCCCCAAGCCTGTCATTACCGTGGCTAAACCTGTTGTGATCCCCAGACCAGTCCCACCAGTGTTCTATAAGCCAGGCCCCTCTGTAGTACCCGTAGCATCCTTCCCTTCCTTCAAACCCCAGGCTCTGACAGCCTCCGCTCTGTCTCCATTGTATTCTTCTGGCTTTTCTTTACCAGCTTCTGCAGCCTACAGTGCTCCGGCCCAAGCCCAAGTTGCTGCGTCTCTTCCAGAAGGATCTCAGCTACACAACCCTGGCCCAGTACTGTTCCCTCGAAACCCAGAGGACGACCAGAACCAACAGTCCGCACAGGCTGCAAGATCGTCATCTGGTCTGCTGCAGGCACCAACACTACCCTCAGATTTCCAGGCCCAGGATCTCCAAGCCTATTACCAGCAGTCTGCAGCACAGGGGTCCGCACAGTCACAGTACGAGCAACTGTACAACGCTCAAGCAGGAGCTGCGGGGTCAGAGTTCACATCGGGTAATAACTATGGATACCCACATGGGTTTGGGGCAATATAACAAATTAATTCCGAATAACAATTACACGTGCCCTGTACAAATAATAAGAATAGACTGAACTCAAGACCTGCAGCTCATCCACCGACTCGTAATAAACTAAGGCCAAAGTTGTGTTGTAGTCCAACATATTTGTTATTGACAGACATTCGAATAAGTAAATATATATATATATATATTTAAATTAATCTCCTTTAGAGGTCTTGGAAGGCCAAAGAGGAATGGGAGATAAAGGCATCGCTTTTCGCAACCTTGACACTTGGCAGTATAAAATGATTAGTTCTACGGTCAGCCGTACTCTTTCACAATTATTTCGGAACTTATTTATGCTCTGAACGTCACTTTCTTCCTGACAAGGAAGCGAATCTACGTTTGTCTGAATGACCCAAGCATGTCTTTTAAGCTTCGGTTAGGTAGCCCCTCAAAATTAACAAATGGCACAAGTATCATGAAAAACTGTGTTTATAACTAAAGATTCTACAAAAATGACTTTGTTATCATCTAATCGAAATAAGGAGATGATTTTCATGTATGGAATCTCATTTAATAGACCTCAATCGAAATTAATATTTTAGTTCTTAGCACCTTTTTACATTACCACATGCAGTCTGCATGAAAATCTAGGTGCAAGCTAGTTTCATTTATACTGATAGATGTGCCTTTGTATAAAGCCAATACTGAAGTTGCGAAATTTTAAAACTGTATAATGTTAAATTGTGGAAATTTCATAAATCCCTAAAAATATATATTCCTGCAAGTACGCAACTTTAATATGTAAATTAAACTATAAATGTTCAAGAAAAAAATATGCACATCTTATCAGATTTATATACAGTTATACCCCAGCAATCAGTTGAAAGTGCTGGCTTTAAAAATGTATATTTATGAAATTGTTCGTGCGATTACCCATCCATTTTCACACGATTTTGGGGAAGAATTTTACTTTTATAACGTAGGTAGTGAACCATTTCTGTTGCTTCGGATACAAACACTTCTTGAGAAAACTCGTTGATGACCAGGAAATTCACTTAATGTTAACAACTTAAACTTTATGGCCTTGGTTTCGTTACGAAGTAAGTGAAGGAGTTGTAAGATAGTTATTATTGATGCTTGACGTGCCTTACGGTCCACTTGCTCTTCGCATCTCATGGTAGGTATGGAAGATAATTACGGAAAAGTCAGACCGACGTTCTAATAGTGTTATCCCAGAAGTAGATGGCCAGTTTCCAATCGTTATTTATTCAATATAAGAGATGCATCATCAGTAAAACTATCATTTCAGTAGACACGAGAGCCGAAAAATTAAGACCATCGTTGAAGATGATGGCATCCAGTAGATGGGAGGTATAATGTTTATGTCTTAAAGTCATAGTACTGGATGTCAAATGAAGTTACGCGAGGTCAATCATCGCGACTTCTCGCAACTTTAGGAAGGATTGTAAGGTCGTAATCAGTGCCAGGCAATATTTGGCGCCTCTTACTGTTATTCTTCTATTTATCTATTCATCCGAGATAAGGTGTGTGTTCTGAGCAGGATGTTTCTTAGGACAAACATAAAAGTTAGTGGTTTGGTTTCAGCACACAAGAATTCCATTGTTATTTTCTTCCATGTTTAATTCATTAAGGTCTAATCTCTTGGATCCAAGTTTGCTGTTTTGATCCTTTTGTTGGTCACTGAATGCTTTATGGACGATTTTCCATATAGTTTTCTATGGCATGTGATAAAAGCCTGTGCTCATAGTAGGTTCCCCCCCCTCGGTAAATTAAGTATCTCGGCTTGCTATCCCATCCATACGGAACTGACATGGCCGCTAGACATAGCATTGACTATGGTGTTGCTCTATACAGGGTGAGGATGACATTTCGAAATTAACGTGAAAGTTTCCTTCGTGGCATCAACTCATAGGACAAGCATTCTGTTATCAAGGACAAAAGATAAATAGGTCCGTTGTTGTTTTCAGAGGGTGTGATATCGAGTGAAATTGCCATTGGAATTTCACAATAGCGACCATGTTCCGAATCCCGGCCATGCATGTGAAATTTTGGGATTTTAAAAGTCATATTCCTGAGTTGTGCATCCCTCGTAAAACCTTTAGCTCCCCTGGCCATGTTCTCCTTATCGATAGTCACGAAAATATGCCAGGTTCCTTTTCTTTCACTTTTATCAGTTATGTCTGAATGTTTGCACGATTAATTTTGGAGGGATACACTGTGATTTAAATAATAATTATTTTCATTTCTGATAAAATTACTGTTAAACTACGTAGTATATAAATAAGTAGATTCTTAACGAATTGACCCCCAAAAGATCTTATACATAACTTGAAACCAAACAAGAATGAGCCTTTTAGTGATATATTTGGCAGAAATTTGATATTCTAACTACATATAATATAATTTTATGTCGACCGTTGTTATAAAGATTTAAAATTGTGGATTATTGTAATTGGCCATATGTTTACAGGAGAGAAATCTTCAGCTTGTAATTGAATATACCGCAAGACGTGACGGCATTCTCAATAATAAATTTTAAAGTCATTGCTTGGGGGTGTGGGGTGGGGGTAATATCTGTTGAAAATTAATACTTTTGCGCAAATCAAGCCATAACTAAACGGGGTTATCTCGAGAAATGTTCTGTTCAGTTTCATGCTATCTTACACACTCATGGTAAGCCTATTTTGGCTGCTATATTACTTTAAGTAATATCATAAATACATCACTTTATATAATACGTATTTTGTTAAGTTTATTAATTTTGATACACACTCATTTATTTCTTGATTGTACATCCTGGACCAGTGCGCCATTAGATCATGTTAGTTGATTTTATGCAACGATGTTATAAATGTCTACATACATCTCATCCTATTTTACAAAGTCTAAAGCGACTTTATTCGATTCTTCAGTTCGTCCTTCTTTCATTACATTAGTTCATTATCGAACATCGTTAATGTAATATAAAATAGCTTCCTCTGTGATTCTGTGATAAAGTGTCAGCCGTTATATTCCAAGACCAGTGGTTTCAACCCAGCAGCAGTAATCGGAATATAATCCATTCGGTAGCCATTTTGTACAATGTCTGAATGTAACTGATGTTTGGTGACATATTTCATGTTTACCCGACAAATTTGAACTCTAAATTTCAGCAGCAGGTAGCCTAATACAGATATGACTTCTCTGTCATCTGATGGAGCAAGAAAAAGTAGAAATCGATAAATAGACAATCTAAATGACGTCAAAAGAAAATGTCTGTAAATTGATAATAAGGGCCGAGCTATTATTATTATTATTATTATTATTATTATTATTATTATTATTATTATTATTATTATTATTGAAATCTGCTTATCCTCCAGAGTCGGCTTTTCCCTCGGACTCAGCGAGGGATCCCACCTCTACCGCCTCAAGGGCCGTGTCCTGGGGCTTCAGACACTTGTTCGGGGGATACAGCTGGGGAGGATGACCAGTACCCTCGCCCAGGTGGCCTCACCTGCTATGCTGAACAGGGGCCTTGCGGGTGATGGGAAGATTGGAAGGGATAGACAAGGAAGAGGGAAGGAAGCGGCCGTGACCCTAAGTTAAGTACCATTCCGGCATTTCCCTGGAAGAGAAGTGGGAAACCACGGAAAACCACTTCCAGGATGGCTGAGGTGCGAATCGAACCCATCCCTACTCAGTTGGCCTTCGGAGGCAGAATGGACCCCGTTCCAGCCCTCGTACCACTTTTCAAATTTCGTGGCAGAGCCGAGAATCGAACCCGGGCCTCCAGGGATGGCAGCTAATCATACTAACCACTACACTGAAGAGGCAGACATTATTATTATTATTATTATTATTATTATTATTATTATTATTATTATTAATTACGCCATGTGCACTCGACTAAGAACGTTGGTTTTCCCGATTAATATAGACTTTCGATCGATTAGTAAGCAGCTAGACCGTTAATTATATTCATCCTTGATGACTTCTGCCAACGGCCGTAGCCGTGTTGAAACACCGGATCCCGTGAGATCTCCGAACTTCAGCAACATTGGGCGTGGTCAAGATTTGGATGGGTTGCCACGCGCTGTTGGTGGTGGGTAAGGGAATGAAGGAGCGGAAAGGAACTGGCCACCCTACCGTACGTAAACTCCGGCTCAGGCACACCTCTGCGGAGGTTCGGACCTGCCTTCGGGCAGAGTACACCCTTACCTTAGATGACTTCTGAGGCAACACGTAATTTTAGTTTTAGAGGGTCTCAAATATTCCTTGTCCTTCATCACACTGCCATTCTATACATAGAATATTTTGAATCAACTGCGTAATATCCCTCATTTCTGATAGAATACTTAAGTTGATCTGCCATTTCACCTTCCAGCCAAAAACTCGGACAGTTCGTAACTCGTTACTCGTACAACGTTTTAACACTGTTGCTATACGTTATAATCAGTAACGTACTAGTCCGTTATTATGAAGTTCACGCAAGCTACCTTGAATTTATGGTCCATCATAATCAGGTACGATGAACCGGAATAGTTAATATTTTAGGAGGGAAGTGCAAGATGAATTGCAAGCACGTATTAACAAATTACTGCCATCTGAAATGCTGATATCCTACATTAGCGAAACGTGACCACACTGCGAAAAAAGGAACACGCCCTCCTTGTTGGAGTGGCGAGCCAAATGTTGCTCACACCCTCTCATAGTCATTGCAGACACGCAATTCGGGTTGTATAACACCACGTAAGAGAATAAAATGCCACATTATTTTAAAAAAATGCACTTGGCAGGCACTGCGTTTCTCCGCCAATTCTTGTGCCAACAGAAAGTGTAATGACGACTTGCTCTCGATGACCCAATGGTGGAGAGCTTTCCACTCTACTCTGTCTATTGGGTCATCCACATCCGCTAACCTACATAATTATCGTTATTACTGAGCAACTTGTTCAAGTAACCACAAACAGTTTTCAAAATTATTCTCGACAAGTTGAAAAAACGGAATTAGAAGCGATGCGAGGATTTCTCCAGTGAAATGTTATTTGATAGAGTATTCTTTTTTTCTTAAAATGTGGCACAGACCCTCACTTTTAAGAAAAATGATCCTGATAGAACAAATAGTGTGACATACAATACAGTACTCGAATAAATCGTTTGCTTTCTCGTTACACATAATAAAGATGAAGGATACAATTTGCTTAGGTTCCAAAAACTAGTAGGTGCTATTAAAAGAACATAGACAGCAGACAAGTAATATGGCTGTAAATGCCGTTACGCTGACCATGTGCCAATCCAATATCCGCAGGCTATCTCCTTCGGTATAAGTTCATCAACCACCATCATCAATCACCACTGATCTGCATTTAGGGCAGTCGCCCAGGTGGTAGATTCCCTATCTGTTGTTTTACTTGTATTATATTAAATAATTGTGAAGGATCTGCAAATTTATTGAACATCTCCCTTGGTAAATTATTCCAATCCCTAACTCTTCTACCTATAAACGAATATTTGCCCCAGTTTGCCCTTTTCTTTCTAACTTTATCTTCATAATGTGATCATTCCTACTTTTAAAAACACCACTCAGACTTACTCGTCCATAAATGGCATTCCCCGCCATCTCTCCACTGACAGCTCGGTACATTCCACTTAGACGAGCAGCTCGTCTCCTTTCTCCAAAGTCTTCCCAGCCCAAATTTTTCTACATTTTCGTAACGCTACTATTTTGTCGGATATCACCCAGAATACATCGAGCTGCTTTTTTTGGATTTTTTCCAGTTCTCGAGTCAAGATAACCTAGTGAGGGTCATATATACTGGAACCATACTCTAGTTGGGCTCTTACTAGAGACTTAGAGAGACTTATACCCATAACCATGTGCAGAGATCTGTACCCTTTATTTACAATCCCATTTATGTGATTCCCCCAATGCAGTTATCTTGGCAGACCAAGGTTCTAACGCTCAACGAATTGGGAGCCGAAGGTAATTTTGATCATCAGCTCCAATGTATCAAGCCTCTTCGAGTAAACCGTTTTAAGATGTCTGCGCTGATGAGCGTCTTCAGAACAGGGATTGTGAAGGAAACGGTCACGATTTATATGTTAGGCATCATCTCGGAATTCGCCTGTAATTGAAGTAGGAAATCTTCAGAAATAACTTCTGCAATGCCAAAGAGTGGCATTTAAACAGACTCTAATATGTTTATCGCTGGCTGAGAGGGGTGAGTTCCAGTTCTTAAAAATGGTCTTAAATTCGTATCAATGCTAGGTGAAAAGCTTCTCTGCTAATCCCTAAACCAATGCGATGGATTGCCAAATACTTGAAAATGAAAACCTACCACCTGTTTTACAGTCATTGACCGGGTCAGGGATGTAATGAATGAATCATATATAGGCTATTATTACGACGGGGTCGCCACTCCCAAAGTGACATATATTAATGACTGATAGATGCTATGAAATGAGAATGGAGAGTGTTGCTGGAATGAAAGATGACAGGGAAAACCGGAGTACCCGGAGAAAAACCTGTCCCGCCTCCGCTTTGTCCAGCACAAATCTCACATGGAGTGACCGGGGTTTGAACCACCGTATCCAGTGGTGAGAGGCCGGCGCGCTGCCGCCTGAGCCACGGAGGCTCAAGCCAAATACTTGACAACGTTTATTTCATTTTGATGTGGGTATTCCGAAAGGTGTCAGTACGTGATTTTCAATGTCTAATTTGACTCCATGTCAGTTACGAGTAACACCTTTCACAAAATCAAAAGTAAAATTTTCAAATAATCTTAAATGACGCCTGGTCCAGACAACCACTAACTTTTCGAAGCCTCTGAACTTTCTATACATTTATCACCAAAGACATTGTGTGAAGTTTAATTTCTTCACAAAAACTTTCATGTGCAATATTATATTTCTTTAGAATGTAAGTAACTTCTGTGTGTTGTGTTAATTCGTTATTTTTGTATATAATTAAATGATTTTGATATACGTAATAAATGTGAATTTTATTAAAAATTATTATGAAAATGTATTTCATTCGCTCATCACTATCCTAAGTGATCATATTGACCACAATCCTAACACCTGCAGAGACTGGAGTATCAGCGTTACCAAAATAACGCTAGGTTTTCTTACGAGAATTCTGTTCGATTTACAGCAATCATTTTGTATAAATGAACTATATTAGAGTGCTAAACGAAATAGAGTTTGTATTGAATTTATGAGTCTGACCGAAAAAATACTTCATCTTTTTTAATAAACTGAAGAAATAACTAGACACTTTCAGGTACTGCAGAACCAGAAAATCTCATACCTACAAATATCTCTGAAAGAATTCGAAAATTCTCAAAACTTCCGGATGGGGCCGAGAAGGGAGGTTTAAAATTGGAGCTCAGAAAAAAAAACAGCATAAGTAGACAAATGTAAGCATTTTTCATCGACCAGGATTGCTTTGTTTTCTAGTTTTCTTGAGCTTAAAAGTTTCGTGAACTTGCTAATGATGTTTTACTAACAAACTCTAAGAAGCTGTTGAGGGAATTTTTCTAGACATTATAATCATCGGAATGGCATATGGCTTTTAGTGCTGGGAGTGTCTAAGAACAATTTCGGCTCACCAGATGCAGGTCTTTCGATTTGACACCCGTAGGCGACCTGCGTGTCGTGATGAGGATGAAATAATTATGAAGACGACACATAGGCCCTACACCCAGCCCCCATGCCAGCTGTATTAACAAATTACGGCTAACATTCTCGACCCTGCCTGGAATCGAACGCGGGAGCCCTGGGATCAAAGACCAGCACGCTAACCATTTAGCTACGGAGCCGGACATTATAATCATATATATAAATTCGTATGGCTATTGCTGGCCAGTTGCAGCCTTTGCAAGGCACTCTCTCCGACGAGGGTGAGCATCATCTGCACACACACACACACGCGCGCAGTTCTCGATCGATGCGGGGAAAATTATCTATTTAAAATTAAAATTATCCACCCTGGTGGGAATCGAACCCAGTGCCCTCTGAACGGAAGGCTACTCTACTAACCATTCATCCAAGGAGTCGAAACTTAGATATATTAGTAAGGTAAGGATATATAATTGATCAAAAATTGAAAGGACCCCACCGGTTGGCAGTTAGCCTGCAACAAATACATTACGGTAAAAGAAAAATCCTTACTATTACGGGTTATTGAGAGAAAGACCTGATCCGAATTAGTGAAAATCCGATTTAAAGGAATGTTTTCTTAAAGAGTTATGTGAAAGTCCTGGAGCGTGAGACTTTAAATCGAGGGATACAACCGGAGAGAAGGATCAGTACCTCGCCCAGGCGGCCTCACCTGATATGCTGAACAGGAACCTTGTGGGGGATGGGAAGATCGGAAGGGATAGAAAAGGAAAAAGGAAGGAAGCGGCCGTAGCCTTAAGTTTGATACCATCCCTGCATTTGCCTGGAGGAGAAGTGGGAGACCACAGGAAACCACTTCGAAGATGGCTGAGGTTGGAATCGAATCCTTTTTACTCAGTTGACCACTCAAAGTTGAGTGGACCCCGTTCCAGCCCTCGTAGCACTTTCCAAATTTCGTTCCAGTGCCAGTAATAGAACCCGGGCCTTCTGAGGAGGTAGCTAATCACACTAACCACTACACCGCAGAGACAGAAATCAATTTATATACTGGTTAAATAAAACTACACAATATTATCTGAAATACTGTGCAGTGCAGTATATTTAACATAAAATCAAATTATTTTATTACAGTAAAATAGGAACAGTGTTATTAGCTGCCGTTCTCGGGGGCCCGAGTTCGATTCCTGGCACTGGCAGAAATTTAATAATAGCAGGAGGTCTGGTATGGGGTTGAAATGGTACATTCAAATCACCTCCATGGCAGAAGAGAGCTGCACCACTTCGGGATGAGAACACGAGTTTACTTACTTTAGTCGGAATTATCGTAAATTACAGATATTATAGACAGAATATAAATTCAGTGCAAAAGATAAGAGCCAAGCTGAGTGGCTCAGATGGCTGAGGCGCTGGCCTTCTGACCCCAACTTAGTAGGTTCGATCCTGGCTCAGTCCGGTGGTATTTGAAAGTGCTCAAATACGTATTTAAGTCCGAAATAGTATGGTTTTACTGTATTTAGTAAGATATAATTAATCAGGAATAATCGGGGATCGTTGCTGTCTTGATCCATAGATGTCGGAATTAATGAAAACAGCCTAGGTACATATATGAAGAACATTATAGCCATGTGCTCAAAACCAAAATACATGTATCGGCCATTGGGCAATACAAAAGTTATATAAATCTGCATTAAAGATAAGTGTGTATATAAGTCGACATATTTCATGAAAATCCACAGCCTGTTTCCAGTCATTCGACCGGGTCAGGAATGGAATGAATGAAGCCCCCATCTAGCGGCGAAGGTAGGAATTGTACCGGCTGCCGAAGCCTGTCGCACTCCTCTGGGGCAATGATTAATTAATTACACATGAAATGAAATGATATTGGAAAGTGTTGCTGGAATGAAAGATGACAGGGGAAACCGAGGTACCCGGAGAAAAACCTGTCTCTCCTCCGCTTTGTCCATCAGAAATCTCACATGGTGTGACCGGGATTTGAACCACGGAACCCAGCAGTGAGAGGGCGGCGCGCTGCTGCCTGAGCCACAGAGGTTCACATATTTCATATATTTATTAATATTTTTATGTTACATGATCAGTTATTTGGTGTCCGGCTCCATGGCTAAACGGTTAGCGTGCTGGCCTTTGGTCACAGGGGTCCCAGATTCGATTTCCGGTAGGGTCGGGAGTTTTAACCATCATTGGTTAATTTCGCTGGCACGGGGGCTGGGTGTGTGTGTCGTCTTCATCATCATTTCATCCTCATCACGACGCGCAGGTCGCCTACGGGAGTGAAATCAAAAGACCTGCACCTGGCGAGCCGAACTTGTCCTCGGACACTCCCGGCACTAAAAGCTATACGCCACTTCAGTTATTTGGTAACATATATTTATCGTTGTTAGTTTTTAAACTAGTTATGATTTATACGTGTAGCGATGCACACGCTAGTCTAGTTTGATATTCTGATTGTAGTCACTGATCCCCAGTTATAATAATCATAATCTTAACACCTGTGACGGTCCTACATTAGGCTACGATTCGCATTTTCAACATAAATTACCTGTTTCCAATCACTACATCGCTACTGTGAACTAGGTCGAGTTTTTACTATGGGTGGACATCACGAAGAGCGAGTATGCGAGTACTTTTTTCTTTAGTTGAATAATAGGGCTTGCCTTTTCGTTGATAACAGCTACTCTCTTGTCAAACGGGCTATATTACTAATTATGGTCTGATTCAGACTAAATAATTATAAGAACGCCTGCGGGGCAAGATTCTGACACCATGCCGTCTAAGAAAACCGTATAAAAAGTTAGTTAGTGGGTCATAAAAATGACGTTATTAAAAATAAGGAATGTTAAATTTTCTGTAAAATGTCAAAATCACAATCAAATGTAACTGCTTGATCAGGTGTCTTTCGAATATTGATGGGGTCCCCACCGCTCTTGCAGTCATATTTTAAGTTGCTGTTGGTTTGTGTGCTAGTACCACAGTACGACTTTGGCGATCATATGGTGAGGAGTTCAAATCACAATGAATCTGAATTACTTTTCGACAGGAAATGAAATAAAAGTAACGAAGTAATGATTACGAAAGAGCAGAATAACGAGTGAAGTGGCAAAATTGATGGGAGTTTGATTAGGAAAGAAAAATTAGTTCGGAAAGAAGCAAGGTTATTTAAGGACTAATTTATGGTCTAAAATGGCTTGAAGGTGGTCACTCTCTCTGCCAAAAAGCACGCAGTAGAATCAATATCTTCCACCTAATTAAACGCTCTCAATAATGTTCAACAACTCATTAAGGAGAACAAATAATTGTCCAAATTGTGGAGTGACGGTTCCAATTCTGATGGATAGTAGTAATGCCAGACTTTTATTTACTGGTGTTTTACTAGTGCGAACGTCGCCACCGACACACAGATAGGTCTTATGGCGACGACAGGGTAGGAAAGGCCTAGGAGTGGAAAGGAAGCGGCCGTGGCCTTAATTATGGTACAGCCCCAGCATTTGCCAGGTATGAAAATGGGAAACCATATTCAGGGCTGCCGACATTGGGGTTCTAACCCACTATCTCTCGGATGCAAGCGCACGGCTGCGCGCCCCTAACCACACGGCCAACTCTCCCGGTAGTTCTTCATAATTTAATTCCTAAAGCTTCATTAAGAACAGTGAACTACTGAATTTACCATTTATCTTCTATCTGGCTTTCCCTAATTACTGTACATAGAGTCGGCATTACCTGTAGTTAAAGCTACGTTTTTCGGACGGATGTTTCTCCTGACGCCAACCCTATACAGCAAGATGTATTCGCTATTGCGAGTTTCTCTGGTGGTTGGTAGTATGATATGTTCGATGTAAGAGAAAACAGACACACATAGCCAGCCCCGAGCTAGAGGAATAGACCTAGCGTGGCTATAAGTCCCAACACGGCCAGAAATCGAACGCAGGACCACTACGTTCACGTTCAATGAAGGAGACTGACTATATTCTGCCTGTATATTCTTAGTCATTGATCCCCAATCCTAATAATCATAATCGTAAGACCTGTGACGGCTAGATTTCTGTATGAGAATCATTTTGTTTTCACTGTGGCACTGCATGGGACTGCATAGAGGAAAAGGACAATTTTAAAAGCGTGAAAGGTAGATCGGACCGAGTTGATGGCAGGAAAACAATTCGGCTAATTTGTCTGGGAGAAGGGATATAGTGGTACGGCACATCTTTAGACACGTAAGTTTTCATTGGTTTTTGTTTTATAATAAGAGAGTCTAAGGCCTAAGTATGGCAAACTTATGAGAGTAGACTTAGTATACGATAGTCCTATGGATATGAAAAAGTTGGCAGATGGACTTATCTCAGAAAAGAAGTATCTAATGACAAAGTAAACAACCAAAATATAATGTTCGACAGATTAAATTAGCCTACTTGATACGATGGTTAAATAGTTGTGTTAACTGGATTCAGCAGGCTTCCTTCGAGAAGATGATGTCTTTCAGAAAACAATGCACTCCCCAGGTACGAGCAAGTTGGACGTTCTCTTAGGAGCGTAATGCTGCGAGATTGCATTCGGAAGATAGTGGGTCTGAACCCCACTGTCGGCAGCCGTTAAAATGGTTTTCCGTGGTTTCCTATTTTCACACCAGGCTAGGCAATTGCTGGGGCTACACCTTAATTAAGGCCACCGACGCTTCTTTACTACTCCTAGCCCCTTTCTGTCACATCGTTGCCATTAGATCTATCTGTGTCGGTGCGACGTAAAGCCAACTTGTTAAAATATTCCCAGGTACAACCTACGGAACAATTTTCAATGCAAATAACTTTCCCCTGTTTAGAGCAATCATACTAAAAGAAACGAATGAAGAAATTATTCACCTCCCTTGTGTATGAGGCGCAGTAACCCGAACACAAGCTGACGAAATTATTAAGTCTATTTACGCTGAAAAATTAAAACTATTCTTATTCAACAAGGCACACATTAGAAGAATAACTTATAAAAATAGAATTCTCCAACAAGATATATTTAATATTTTAAATTTTAAATATTACACAATGTGACCAGATAAACCAGAAAATATTATTAACGGAGTCAATGCATACGACATTCTATTTTATAAAGAATGTATGATATATCATTATACATTATGAGATCGTTCGAAAATACTTATAGATTTCAATACCCTGGTACGGAAATATCGTTTCTTGAAGATTAAGGTCACTGTTTAATTTTCAATGTGAACAGGTTGTGGAAATTTTATCGATGGGACACAAGCCAACTTTTTTTTTTCAAAAATTTCGAGTGGCTCTTAGGAGACCCTGCCATGTGCGAAAAAATCCTTGTTAAAGTGGTGTAAGATTGTGTTGTGTATGAGTTGCAGGTATGTTGGGTACATAAAGAACACGAAATCCTGGAGACAAGGAAATTAAAAGTTTAAAATACTTCGACACGGCCGAGAATCGAAACCGGGGCCCCAAGGACCAGACACCAAAACACTTACCACTCACCCATTAAGAAAGATTTCTTATATTTGATGAAATAAATATGACACGTAAATCATGAAGGTAAGCAACACATCGATAGTGTTTCAACATCGACGAAACCCTGACATGCACTATTTATGTAAGTAATAAATATGTCTAAGATAATTCATTTAAAATTTCACTCTTGAGACGCGAATGGTGTCAATATAATCTCTCCTCTCATTCCTTATAAATCTCGTTTTCAAAAACAGACTTTCCCCTCCATATTGTGACTTTCTTTTCATAGTCCTTTTATGATGGCGGTTTACACATGGCGTGTTTGGCAGGATGAAGGTGTAATGTGATTCCATTGTTGTGTCCAGAGGTCTCAACAACAGATGGCAGGTCCTAGAAAACGACCTTAATTATTACAGGCCACTCTCGGTCATCATCATACCTTAGCTGTCATTACTTGGAGTCAGTTCTGACCATGAACTGACTCATAAGCCTAACCATTCGCTGGATGACTGAAGAAGAATATGGTTAAAAGAGGATTAGAAATCGACGATGGAATTCAGCTAGAACATCAGGTAATATAGGTGCCTTCATGAGCAGTCTAAACAAATGCTTAGACTTGTAGGAGGACTGTGAGTAAAATGAATCTCCACAAAGTTCATACTGCATACTGTAGTTGTGTGAATTTACGCTGTGAAAGATCATATTATCTCAATTTTTGATGCGTCCTCATACATACAAACATTTGCATGCCCTTCATTGCTTAATTTGCAAAGATTAATTGAAGAATAACCACCCTAATTTTAATAATGCTGTTGGTTTTACGTCCCACCAACTACTTTAGGAGACAACGAAGTGCCGGACTTTTGTCCTGCAGCATTTCTTTTACATATCTGCCGTTCTGGTGTATTAGGGCACCTTGAAATAGCTCCGCACTGGCCCGGACTCGAATCTGAAAACTTGGCCTCAGAAGACCAACATTTTTAAAGCCTGAGTCAATCAACACTGTCTCCCTAATTCTATATTCGCAGCTAATGCTGTGACTCTTCAGTTTCCATGCTTCGTACCTCTTAAAAAATTGTAAATAAACATTACAGCTATCGTCCCATCTGCATCACTTTTCCTGTACGGTCGGGTTACCTAGACTCCCAGAAACTATCCTCGTCAGATCGCTTGATATAATCCCTCAATCTAGCCATAACCAACGTTGTTATTTCTAATTCTTCCTTTTGCTCTTCGTTATAGATATCACGTAGCAAGATTAGTATAGGAAATATAGCTTGAAGTTTGAATTCCGGAGCCAGTGGGTACGAACCCTACCATGAGAAATCCTGAAGATAGTTTTGCCAAGTTTCCTATTATCACACCATTAAAATGACTGGGACGTACGTTAATTAAGGCTATGACCACTACCTTCCCAGTTCTAACACTTCCTCATTCCAATGTCCCTGGAAATCCGTGTTTGAGTGTAACGTTAGAACACTCCCATATATTTTATATATTTCTGCTTATATTGCAAAATATTCGAGGTACTTCCATGCGTGTTATCTTCAGTATATGCAGAAAATAATCGAAGCCCTCTCATTAAAATATCGTCTCTTAAGAAACAATACCACCTATCTGAGCATGTTCTTCCTACCCATTATTTTCCGTCTTGTCTCGCCTACCAAACCCCTTAATGGCTATGCAGTCCATCGGAACAATTTTCGTTGTGTTAATTTCCGTATGCTTGTGTAAAAAGGAAAATGAACCATTCAGTACACTTTAGGAGTGCGTAAATACGGCACACATGGGCATCTCTACAGTGCGTTAAAGTTCATTTTCATTTACACCTACCCATAGGAAAATGAACAGAACGATAGACTGCATATCAATATGTGGCTGGGAGGCGCGACTTGTCTTAAGGAAAATAATGGATAGTCAGACAGCCAGTATCGTGTCTTAAGTGACGATATGTCCATTTTCAAGGACATTTTACGTCGAAATGACGCTTTGACTCAGATCTAGTGACACCAACTAGAAATATTAGTCTTAAGTGATTCTGAGTTCAAAATACTCACTACCATACCAAATTACAAGACAAGTAGGCTATAGTTCAACTATGGAGGGAAAGGAGCATGATCCTATTATCTATTAATTGTAAAGCTGATCATAGAAAATTATATTTGCATTTGGGACATGGTGGGCTCGAGCCCTACTGACGATGATTTTCCGTGTTTTCTCATTTTCACATCAGGCTGTTCCGTAATTGAGACCACGGTCTCTTTCTTTCTTTCTTTCTTTCCCCGCCCTGTCACGTCCCATTGTCGCTATCTGAGTCGGTGCGATATAAAACCAATAAGCAAAATAATCACAATGTTAATAATGTCATTGATTTTTACGTCCAATAAATAATTTTGACGGTTTTTGGAGTCGCCGAGGTGCTGGAATTTTGTCCCGCAGGGTTCATTTACATGCCATCAAATCTCCCGACACGAGGCTGACATATTAGAGATATGGTATTTTGTATGTAGAGAAAGAAGTGTATTAAGACGAACACAAACACTTAGCCCCCGAGCTAGTGGAATTAACCAGCAACGGTTAAAATCCCCTATCAACCTGGGAATCGAACCCTGAGCCCACTGGACCAAAGGCCACTACGCTGACCATTCATTCTAGGAGATTATTATTATTATTATTATTATTATTATTATTATTATTATTATTATTATTACAACTGTTGTCCAGCCCGGTGGCCTGTGGATGTGTAAGTATTACTTGGTCAGCGTGACGACTTGGTCATCCGTACTGCTTGGCTTTTATTAGTGGGGACTATTGCCTCTCATTTCAGACAACTCCTCGACTGAATTCGTGGGTCTGAGTGAATCACGTTTTAATACTCGAACTAGGATTAAAATATCTGGATGGGAACCGAATCCACCCCTGCAGGTAAGAGGTGCACTATCTATTCTTACACCACGGGATCGGCTCATTGGTTAGACAAAGCTAGGTCATCTCCATACAGGCCATGAAATCCTTAGATGAGTGAAACAACCCCTGCACAAAGTGGTTAGTGGTTAGTTCTATGCCCTGTCACCTTTGTGCCCCAAGAATAAATATAGTGCTTATTTTTGGTGTAGGCTTAGTGAACCTCACCAGAAGTTGAAATTTCATTTTTAATATTGTAGACTTCTTAATGGGGAACAGAATCCATATTCTTGTGGGAAAACCGAGAACACGTTTAAACTCCTGCTAGGCTGAATATACAGCCAAACTAAAATCCATTCTATTACCAGTTGAATCTAAGGAAGTCAAATTAATCTGTTACTTGGAATCACATTTCTTATTCAAGGCACATCGATTCAAAGGCCGTTCATTAAGCAGTATTCGCGGTGTTAAAAGTGAAACTGAAATACTCAGCCAATATAAGAGTTGCGTCACACTATATTCCATATATCAGTTCCCATCATCTTTTGCCACGGAAAGTTTTCGCAGGCAGTGATATTGTCCTTATATAGGTTAATTACTGCTCGTAACAAAGAATTCGCACAGCGAAAACTGTTTTTACACACATTAAAATCGAGACGTTGAAACTCGCCATGAAATGGCAAATAATATTTTACCTTGTTTCATTCACAAGGCAACAGATTTCCGTAAAGCATGGCTGAATCATCAATATCATAAATTGAATGGTAATAACCATTTTTCTGCTTTATTTTGTTATAGTTTTTACAATTGGCTTGACGTAGCATCGATATAGGTATTATAGCGACGATGGGAGAGGAAAAGGCTAGGAGTGGGAAGGAAGCAGCCGTGGTCTTAATTAGGGTACAACTCAGGCATTTGCCTGGTATGAAAATGAGAAACCACGGAAAAACATCCTCAGGGCTGCCCACAATTTCCCGCATGCAAGCTTAGAGCTGCGCGTCCCAAACCGCACGGCCAACTCGCTCGGTGATATTTGTTTTGAGACGCACTGACGTCTAATGGTAACGACGGGATAGGAAAGGATCTTGGCTTTAATTATTGTACAGCCCCTGCATTCACATGGTGTGATTTGGGAAATCTAGTAAGACAATCTTTAGGGCTGCCGACAGTGGAGTTCGAACCACTTTCTCCAGAATGCAAGCTAACTTATACAAGGCTGAAAATTAGATGGGGGACTCGGAGCAGTTAGGGATGACAACATAGAATGATGCAGTGTATACACTTTAGAAACATACCGATAGTTCTATTTTAAAGTTACATCCAACAATTCATTCCGAACAAGAGAGAGAATTTCATATTTTACAAACCTACTTTACTAAAACGTACAGCATATGAATATATGAGAAGTTTCTGTTCAAAAGGTGCTATTTCCACCATAAGAAATTTGTGGGGGGGGGGGGGGGGAACAAGAATTGCAAAACAAAATGGAACTTACTCATGATCGGGTTTGGTGCAACTTTTAAGGAATTACAGCTTTCTGTTTGTGTTTGCCCATTGATACTATTCAACTACTGTGCTGAACGTGGACGAAATACAGATCTATTGTTTGGAAGTGGAAATGGTACCTTTTGAAGAGACACTTTTCATATCAAATTAGTGTTGATTTGATACTAATGCATCGTTTATAATGGAAGCTAAAATATTATTTAGTTTTAAATCTTAGTCATCTATATACTCTGACATGCCAAAAGTCATGGGATAGGGGTCTAGTGTCGTGTGGGTCCTCCTCCAGCTCGGCCAAGTTCAGCAATTCGTCGTGCCATCGATTCCACAAGTGGAAGAAACACCTGTGGAGAGATTCTGGATAACGTGGGTCCGATGACACGGTGGATTATCCTGCTAGAATATATCACTGTTGCAGGGGTACGGAAAATCCATGAAGGGCTGCATGTGGTCACCAGTCAGTTCAACTGGTCAATGATCTGTTCATGTGGACCAGCAGATCCATCACATGTCAAGTGAACACACCCTACACCACTACGGAGCTACCAACAGCCTATAGGCTGCCTTGTTCACAACTGGGGTCCATGGTTTCATGAGACCTCCGCAATATTGGAAACTTACCATCAGCTTAAAACATCTCGAGAAAGCTACATGTCCCCAGTCCTTCAGGATCCAACGTCACTAGCCCAGGTTGGTCTTCTGCTCCCATAAAGAACGCTGCAATGACCTGCTAGATATGCGTCTGCCACCTCCCGCATTGAATGTGGATGTGATTTGATCCAGAGTGGCTTTACTGTTACCATGGACAATTCTAGCCAGACACCGCTAATTGCAATCATTAAGTAACAGTAGTCGCTCAGTGCGCTGCTCACTGTGCATAGGGATACCTTCCGTGAGGTGTTCAAGTGACAGCGTCGATCGTGGAATTTTGGAATTTTAAATGTCCATACAACTTCGACAATGGAATGTTACATTCACCTGCCCCACTCCCACTATCATGGCCCGTTCGAAAGACGCGACCAACAGACGGTGTTTACACTCACTCTCGAGATCTCAGATCACACCTAAAACAAATCTGGGTACTTCCAATAAATCACAGTACGGTGGCGTCACCGCCTGTTACCTTTACATACTGATATCGTATGGCTTTTGACACTGCAGTGTACAGTGCGAACCTCAGTCAAGTTTCCGGTTATTCTGTGCCGTGTCTGGATGAGTGGATGATGCAATAGTCGCCTGACACATACAGCTTGCCCACTGAAATCTTGGTCTCAGCCATTCTGCGATAAGCATCCGTACAGCGCACAGCATGATTGCTTCTTATACGGCAGGAATTGTCGGTTTAGTGCGTTTCATGGATTCTGAATTACGTGCTGGACGGCGTATTTTAGTGTGCTGTAAAACTTAAAATGCAATTCGCACCAAAATGTTGAAGATCCATGAGGTAGAATTGCAGAGAAACTCATTACACGCTAAAAGGCATGACTATAAACTAAGGTATCTATAAAACTGTATCTATTTTTGTGTGTATTATTAATTAAATAATGCCAAACAGAGAACAGCGGAACATAGTTAAATTTTCATTATTTGACCTGATTCAATGAATTATATATATTTCACAATTGGCTTTACACCGCATCGACACAGATAGGTATTATGGCGACGACGGGACAGAAAAGGGTTCGGTCGGGGAAGGAAGCGGCCATGGCCTTAATATCAAGGTACAGCCCCAACATTTGTCTGGTGTAAAAGGAAAATTACCGAAAATCATCTACAGGGCTGTCGTAAGTGGGGTTCGAACCAACTATCTGCCAAATGCAAGAATGACTTATTTAACACAATATTTGAATCATCCAGGCAACCAGTTATTAATTAAGCATTTGAATTCCACCGACTTGTTTCAAGAAGTTAAATTTTCCTGACGTCCAATTTAGCGAATGAATCAGTACGAGTTAACGCAATTACGTATTATCAATAAATGATTGGCGAAATCTTTATTATATGTAGATCAACAAAGTGTTCCAGTAAAATTAGATGAAAAGAAAGCTAATCGTTTCTGATCTACTATATATGCATGGATATTTGTATATTGAGAGTTAATCACATTCAGAATTCGACTCTTAAAATGAAGAATTAACGGTTTTTCAGTCTAATTATGACTTTACTGGCAAGACCTAGTGCTTACACTGCAGTGCTTTCTGGCGTGGACTAGAAAAAATGTGTTACTTGCATTCACCTGTCTCAGTCTTATCCATGACTTAGACAACATGAAAGTGGCCGAGGTATGATTGATGCTAGTAATGCCGTTCCTTATGCAGCCAGTCCCTGTTATGAATGGTGTGAAAATGTTGTTCATAGGGTCAGATGGTGCGAGAATTTGAATATGCTTGGCAGACTGATATGTAATAGCATCTTCTGGCTCAGTCAGGAAAGCAACGGGAAACTACCTCACCCCTCATTTCCCTAGTACGCTTCTTCGTGACGCCCGGGCCACCTATGACAGCTGATGGTGGAACTGTTTAGGTCCAAACCAACCTCCGGGATGAGCACTCAACATACATACTTTAATTCATTAAATTTTAATCGTCAAATAATTGAAGTTTCAGGCTGTATGTTTTAAAATGCCCGAACAAAATGAATGCAGGCTTTCTGAAGGGTCTGGCAATGACATATATTTTATCACAACAGAACGACACCACAGTTTTCTATGCCATAGAACTTAGGAGTTGCGAGGTGTCGGAATTTTGACCCACGAGAGTTCTTCACGTGCCAGAAGCCAACGAACCGATGCTCTTCCATTTCATCACAGTCAAATGCCACCGAATTCAGCGGGGATCCCACGCACGATCTACGGAAAATAATGACAATCGCTAACCGACTTGTAAAGCTAATATTCGAGAGATGATGGCTTTGAACCCCACAACCGGTTGAAGATGATTCTCCGCGGTTTTCCATGTTTAAACCAGGTAAATACTGGAGGAGTGTTGTATACAGGGTGAGTAACTTTACGTTATCACACACAGCCGTTTGCTGCTCTCCGGTCATGGATCATGTTTGTTACAACACGCGAATAAACTTCTGAGATATTTTTAAGCGTCGTTCCAGTGTAATGGGACCCCCTCCAGGACTACTTGATACGAGAACTGGAAAAGATTTAAAGGAAAGCAGCACGCTTTGTTTTTGGTGATTTCCGAAAAAAGAGTCTTAGGAAAATTTTGCAAACTTTGGGCTGAGAACACTCGGGGTTAAGGAGAGAAGATGCTCGACTATGTGGTGTGTTCCGAGCTCTCAGATGGCGTGGAATGACATTAGTAGATGAATAAGCTGAGTGGAGTTTTTAAAATTAGGAAAGATCATAATATGAAAATAAAGTTGAATTCAATTTAGTTATATGATGAGGAGCAAGGGGCTGAAAAAAACTTATCAAGGGAAATGTTTGATAAATTTCCAAAATCTATAAAAATATTTAAGAAAAGGCTAGATAAAAACTGACAGGGAACCTCCCACCTGGGCGACAAACCTAAATGCAAATCATTGGTGATAGACTGATAACGTTACAGATTTTTTAAATGCTATTTTTTCGGGGCATCCCTACTGACACCATATTGTATGAACCTGAGTGTTGTTGGAATGGCGGAAGTGTAGAGTGTTGTCTGTAAGGAAAGGAACATCAAGGACGACACAAACACTCAGCTCCCAGGCCAGGGATATTAATCATTACACTTAAAAACGCTGACGAGGCCGGGAATCGAACCCGGGGCCACCGGGTGTGCAGGAGGACGCATTGCCCCCTACACCGCAGTTCTGGACAACGTTACAGTTACTCAGGATTGATATAACGCATTACATTGTAACAAACACCGTCATTATCTTCTTGCTTTAAATTATGCTAAAGCTAATAGGGGGTTTTACATTTAAAAATACATAATTTTGTATTAAAATCATATTAATTATATAAACTGATTTACCGAGCACCGAGCGAGATGACTTTGCAGTTAGGGGCACGCAGCTATGAGCTTGCATTCCGGAGATGGTGGGTTTCAACCCACTGTCAGCAGCCCTGAAGATGGTTTTCCGTGCTTTTCCATATGTGATTCTGACTTGCTCTGGGTTCATTATTTGATTTGCTTAGAATATACATCGCTGTTCTTCATTCTTCTTATTCTTCTTCTTCTTCTTCTGTTTACCCTCCAGGGTCGGTTTTCCCCTCGGACTCAGCGAGGGATCCCACCTCTACCGCCTCAAGGGCAGCGTCCTGGAGCTTCAGACATCGGGTCGGGGGATACAACTGGGGAGGATGACCAGCACCTCGCCCAGGTGGCCTCAACTGCTATGCTGAACAGGGGCCTTGCGGGGGGATGGGAAGATTGGAAGGGATAGGCAAGGAAGAGGGAAGGAAGCGGCCGTGGCCTTAAGTTAGGTACCATCCCGGCATTTGCCTGGAGGACAAGTGGGAAACCATGGAAAACCACTTCCAGGATGTTTGAGGTGGGAATCGAACACACCTCTACTCAGTTGACCTCCCGAAGCTGAGTGAACCCCATTCCAACCCTCGTACCATTTTTCAAATTTCGTGGCAGAGCCGGGAATCGAACCCGGGCCTCAGGGGGTGGCAGCTAATCACACTAACCACTACACCACAGAAGAGGATTGTTCTTCTTTCACTTCTCTTAATTAAGGCCTTGCCCGCTCCATTCCCTACCCCATCGTTACCGTAAGACCTTATCTGTATCGGTGCGACGTAAATCCAATTGTAAAGAAAATATTTATAAAATGAGCACCTCTCCTAACGTTCTGTCTGTGAAATTTTCTTTTATTTTTAATTCCTTGTTGCCTAAGAAATGTTGCCGATATAATGTTACGTGACTCATCCTATATATAATAGCACGACCTCTGATACCGAAGGGAGGTCTTCTGATCTGATGCCACTTAATCTGTCTGAGTGTCAATTTTTACGTTCTGTTTTAGTGGTAGAGAAACCAGAACTCTGCTGGGTGACCTATGTCTGAGTTTCAAATAATTTTACAAACCACCAGGAATATTTGTCATACAACATAGAGTGCGAATGAACCTCCTTCCACCTCTTCAAAAATCCGATTAACGCTGCCGGGTATCAACCCGCAACCTCGAGACATGCAGACAGACACTCCACCACTGATGAATAGGAAAATTTATATCCTGTGTGTGTGTGTGTGTGTGTGCGTGTGCGTGTGCGTGTGCGTGTGCGTGTGCGTGTGTGTGTGTGTGTGTGTGTGTGTGTGTGTGTTAGCACATTATTAGTTTATCATTTAAAAAGATTGTATACCTTGAAGCAATTAAGACGTCTTCTTCATTAACTCTTCCAATTTAATGCCGTGTCAGCTTGACAAGCAGTGAGCCCTGTTATAACAATGAAGGAAATTTCCGGTACACGACTTATTTCCCAAATGACAGCAAGGCCGATTGTTCTTAGCGACCTCACATGCCAATTTCTCCTTCAAGTAAACAAAAGGGAAAGGAACGAAAGTGAAGGTGTGTGATTCCGACTTGCTCTGGGTTCATTATTTGATTTGTTTAGAGTGTACATCACGGTTCTTATTTCACTTCCACACAACACAACAGTTAAAGTGAACTCATAACACTTCTCAAGAAGTCAGCACCTAATTTAAATGCTTTTATGTTGTCATCATCATCATCATCATCATCATCTGTTTACCCTCCAGGTTCGGTTTTTCCCTCGGACTTAGCGAGGGATCCCACCTCTACCGCCTCAAGGGCAGTGTCCTGGAGCTTCAGACATCGGATCGGGGATACAACTGGGGAGAATGATCAGTACCTCGCCCAGGCGGCCTCACCTGCTGTACTGAACAGGGGCCTTGGTGGGGGATGGGAAGATTGGAAGGGATAGACAAGGAAGAGGGAACGAAGCGGCCGTGGCCTTAAGTTAGGTACCATCCCGGCATTCGCCTGGAGGAGAAGTGGGAAACCACGGAAAACCACTTCCAGGATGGCTGAGGTGGGAATCGAACCCACCTCTACTCAGTTGACCTCCCGAGGCTGAGTGGGCCCCGTTCCAGCCCTCGTACCACTTTTCAAATTTCGTGGCAGAGCCGGGAATCGAACCCGGGCCTCCGGGGGTGGCAGCTAATCACGCTAACCACTACACCACAGAGGCGGACGCTTTTATGTTGTAGTGTGCGAAAAGTTGTGGTAGCTGAGTGACAACGTTACTGTAATTTTACCGAGGCGACTGCGGTTCGAATTTCCCGGAGAATATTCAATGAAATTCCGCATTGATTTAGTTCGGAATTAATTCAGAATTAGGTGTCCTAAAACTATTGAGTGTAAGATTTTATAATCCGCCTTTACGTCGCACCAACACAGATAGGTCTTACGACGAAGGTGGTACAGGAAAGGGCTAGGAGTTTGCAAGGAAGTGACCATGCTTTTAATTAAGGTACAGCCCCAGCATTTGCCTGGTGTAAGAACGAGAAACTACGGAAAACTATCTTCAAGTCTGTCGACAGTGGGGTTCGAACCCACCATCTCCCGAATGCAAGCTGATAACTACGTAACTCTATTCGCTCAGCCACTTACTCAGTGATACAATTTTAAAAACAAGTTACTAAATTCGGAACGGCTGATTCAGAGATAAATTAACATTTTTTAAAAAAATAATGACTTTTTATTGAATGTTTCCCACCACTAGCCTGGCTCATAGAATAAATGATCAGCGTACTAGCCTTCGGTTCGGAGGACACTTCATCGATTCCCAGCTTGGTAGGCGATTTTAACAGAGAATGATTAATTTTTCCTGCGTCTTAATACAATTTTCTTCATCTACATACAATACACCATACTAATAACGACCGGGCAAGTTGGCCGTGCGCGTAGAGGCGCGCGGCTGTGAGCTTGCATCCGGGAGATAGTAGGTTCGAATCCCACTATCGGCACCCCTGAAGATGGTTTTCCGTGTTTTCCCATTTTCACACGAGGCAAATGCTGGGGCTGTACCTTAATTAAGGCCACGGCCGCTTCCTTCCAACTCCTAGGCCTTTCCTATCCCATCGTCGCCATAAGACCTATCTGTGTCGGTGCGACGTAAAGCCCCTAGCAAAAAAAAAATACTAATAACGACTACAGGACCACACAAAGCGAATACATCCCTCTACGTAGTGTTGCGTCAGCAAGGGCGTACAGTCGGGTTTTTTTTTGTATTTTTTTTTTTTGCTATGGGCTTTACGTCGCACCGACACAGATAGGTCTTATGGCGACGATGGGATAGGAAAGGCCTAGGAGTTGGAAGGAAGCGGCCGTGGCCTTAATTAAGGTACAGCCCCAGCATTTGCCTGGTGTGAAAATGGGAAACCACGGAAAACCATTTTCAGGGCTGCCGATAGTGGGATTCGAACCTACTATTTCCCGGATGCAAGCTCACAGCCGCACACGCCCAGTCTTTATTTTATTTTTTTTGCTAGTTGTTTTACGTCGCACCGACACAGATAGCTCTTATGGCGACGATGGGACAGGAAAAGCCTAGGAGTGGGAAGGAAGCGGCCGTGGCCTTAATTAAGGTACGGCCCCAGCATTTGCCTGGTGTGAAAATGGGAAACCACGGAAAACCATTTTCAGGGCTGCCGACAGTGGGGTTCGAACCTACTATCTCTCGAATAGTGGATACTGGCCGCACTTAAGCGACTGCAGCTATCGAGCTCGGTCCGCCCAGTCGTAAAACTGGGCCAAGTCATATTAAGTATCGACCTCGTAAATTGAGAAATGGGTCAGGAAGTAGGAAAAATAGGAAAGGACATTTCTTTGTCAATTTTTGGTGTGGTAATTGAAAATGTTAAGTAACATCCATGTGCCATTTACTGTATTCTTAAAACAGGCCTGCTATAGGCTGAATAAGTCTACATAGACTCTGTTACGTCACACCGACATAGACGGGCTTATGGCAACGATAGTAAAAGAAAGAGCTGAAACTGGGAAGGAATACCTTAATTAAGGCAGTTCCAGCATTCGCTTTGTGTGGAAATGGGAAACAACGGAATAAACATCTTCTGGAGACTGTCAGCAGAGGTATTCAAACCTAGCATCTCCCGAATGCAAGCTCGCAACTACGCGACCCAAACGGCGTAACCAACTCGTTCGGCGGCTGAATAACATACGACAAACCAGAATATCATCTCATGCCACAGGTTTTCCTCCGGACTAAAGGAGATCATTTCCAGCATTCTCTGCAATGAAAAATGGAACCTGATCAGCGACCGCCGGTCGAAATTAGGCAGGGAGGGCTGGATTGAGATGTTTACAACGTTACAGAACTGGGAATAAAGTGCCTATAGAACTTCTCTTACGAGCGTATGAAACCAAACCCCATTTTGCTACAGCCCCGAAGGGGTTTGGCCTACCAAGCGACCGCTGCTCAGCACGAAGACTATCAGGTTACGAGGTGTCATGTGGTTGGCACGAAAAATCCTCTCGTCCATTTTCTGAACTTTCTAGATCGGGGCCGCTGTCTCACTGTCAGATAGCTCTTCAACTGTAATCACGCAGGACGAATGGACCACGAAACAGCTCTCAGATTCAGATAAAAATCACTGGGCTGGCATAGGAATCGAACCTAGGGCCTCCAAGTAAGATACAGGGCAGGTACACTGCACAGCGGGGGCCGTCTTACCAACATATACCATTGAGAAACCTCAGCTGGTATATTTAGTTTGAACACTGTTCTCTATCGTCCAGCCGCACGGCCCTTTACACATAGCAAGCAGCCTTCGCTAATATTGCAGACACTGTACTTACCGCACTCAGCTTCCACCAATATGAAAACATACCAGCAGAAGCATTTATTTCAGTGCATGCAAAACAGTTACTTAGACAGTCCGGCTCCATGGCGTGTTCAGCATCTTAGCCATCGATCCTCGTGATCCTAGGTTCGAATCTAGGCTTGTCGACGGAACACTATCCTTAGCAACCAAAATACGCAGTTTCCCACACAAAACCAACGCCACGCACCCTCATGGGAGGGCCTCCTTTATACGGGGCGCACTACGCTAGCAATAGCCTCACTAAATTATAATTACATAATTACCAGATGGTAACTCTGCGTCATGAGAGCGATTCAATACATCTGTCGACTGATTCTTGAACGACATCGAGTCTTGCATGAATGACGTCGATTGCTTGAATAGTGGGTCTCAACAGAGCGTACTGTGCTCATCTTGAAATAATTATTTGAAAAATAAATCAGCATAGCACCAAATATGGACCGAGCGAAGTAGCCATGCGTGTTAAGGCGACACTCCGGAGATAAAAATCGATATTTTGGTCATTTTGGTAAAATTGTTTTCCAGATTGAAATTGGAAGGATTGAGTTTATTTTTTCTTGTCAGAAAGATATCCCGCTGAATTCAAACAATTTATCACTGTAATGATGCTCTGTTTGCCAACTGTAATATTACATTTAAATCCCATTTTCTCCCATAATATTCTGCCAAATGTAACAAAATTTGTATGGTATAAGTTATTTATCACAGCTATATTAAGAAACCTGCGTATGGAATGGAATCTTTTATTGCAGAATTTTTTCAACTAGTATAAATTACAGAAAATTTAGTACGATATATCTCCTTATATATATATATATATATATATATATATATATATATATATATATAATATGCACAGAAAAATCGATATGTAGTGCTTTTAAAAGAACTATTATCTACCTAATTACGAATTTACATTAACATGTTAATTACATTTCATGAAAAAATGGAATTAAAAATTTCAAAAAATATTTTGGAAAACTATTAATTGTATATGCAAGAAATGTTCGTGATATCTTTACTTTTATGAAGGTGACATTTCCACAAAGTTTCGTGAAAATCCATGCATTAGGTAAAACTAACTTTTTTATCTCCAGTATGTCGCCTTAACGCGCAACGATTATGGAGCCAAGCTCTGCATTCAGGAGACAAGTGAGTTCAAACCCCACCGTCAGCTGACCTTAGAATGGTTTTCTGTACTTTCCACTTCCATTTCAGGCATACACTGGGACAGTTCCTATTCAAAGGCCACAGGCGATTTTTTCCAGCACCCGTCCCAATTTCATCCACCATCATTCATTTCACCTCCATTACCTCCTCAACTGAGGTAGGCGTCAAGATGGGCATCGGGTCGTAAAACATGCCATGTAATCTCACCTCGTTCCTGACCGGATATCAGGAACGGGACTATGGTCAGACACACAATGAATTTAATTATGGTGCATCACACAAGCGAGAATGTTTCACATACTCGTTTCAAAATTCCGACCTCACTGTAAGCATCTCGATTCACGGTTAAAACCGCACTTTCGGCCCTTATAACGTAAATAACTAAATTCTTCTCTTTTTATTTTAATGCCATTCGTTCGATGCTCTCAGCGTCGGACTCGTGCACAATATGCATCGATTTTAACGCCCATACTTACAGCCTCCCCTTGTCCGGGAAGAACAGACACGATCTGCGCTCCATCCTGTGCTAAATGACGATTTGATTTGCTGTAAGGCTGTACAAAAATAGCTACGCTACTTCTTTTTTTATTTTTCATTTTTCTTTTACAAGTTGCTTTACGTCACACCCAGTGTTGCCAACAGTGGAATGGCTGCTTGGAAACCACTAACTTACCTCCTTTTCCTCCCCCCACCACCAAATTTCCCTCCTTAAGCTTTGCTGAGTTACAAAAGTACTAAAATACTACATCAAAGTCCGGCTCTATAGCTAAATGGTTAGTGTGCTGGCCTTTGGTCACAGGGGTCCCGGGTTCGACTTCCGGAAGGGTCGGGAATTTTAAGTATCATTAGTTAATTTCGCTGGCACGGGGGCTGGGTGTATGTGTTGTCTTCATCATCATTTCATCCTCATCACGACGCGCAGGTCGCCTACGGGAGTCAAATCAAAAGACCTGCATCTGGCGAGTCGAACTTGTCTTCGGACACTTCCGGCACCAAAAGCCATACGCCATTTCATTTTTACTACATCAAAAGGAAAATTAAATATATGCTTTTAGTTCAAAGGTTAAAGTATTGGAAACATTTTTCAAGGTGAACTCCTAATAGTCAGTGATCACTGATGTATTTTCCTAACACTTCGAAAGAAGGCACAGAGGAAGAAGATAGGCCTATCTGCTATGTTTTCACAGTCCCTAATTTTTAAATACTACGTTTGGTAGCTAATAAGGCAGTATCGTTTTTTTCTCTGTCCTGCCAGAATCGATTTTTTCTAGTCTTATTTTATTACTTTAGTTTCAACAGTGAATAAACATTATAATCAATGCCTCATTCCACCTTGGCAATACTAGCTGGAGCAGTACAAATGGTGCCAACTCCTGAAAAGTAGTGGTGTTATTTCCATCGCAGAATTTCATCACATTACACCAGAAATTAGAGCTGTGTCCATGGCTTGAGACCATTTGACAAAGTCAGCTGATAAATTCATATTTCCGCTGGCGTCAAAATTAAAAGATTCAAGAAGGGGAATCAATGACCCTATAACAACCTTAGTACAAGTGACACTTGAAGAAGTGACATTTTACTATGAAAGAAACAGAAGTGTTTCTTCCTTCCTTACTTTCCGCCTACAGTTCAGGTCTTCCCTGGCTCCGCTTTTGAAGACATTACGACTGTAAATAGCAAGATCTTAGATTTGAACTATTACATTACATAAAACTTTATTTGAACAAACATGTTTGACATAAGCGTGAAAAATACAAGATTTCTCACTGCGCATCGTGAGTTTCACCCACTGACGAAGAGTAAGAAAAATCTAGATTTATTGGGAAACCATCGTGTTTGCAATACTGGTCGCACCGACACAGATAGGTCTTAAGGCGTCGATGGGATTGGGAAGGGGTGGGAGTGTGAATGAAGTGGCCGTAGCCTTAATTAAGGTACAGCCGCAGCATTTTCCTTGTGTGAAAATGGGAAACCACGGAAAACCATCTTCAGAGGTGCCGACAGTGGGACTCGAACCCACTATCTCCCGAATGCAAGCTCACAGCTGCACGCCCCTAACTGCACAGCCAACTCGCCCGGTGCTGCTTGTTTCCAAACATCCCGATATTCTTACGTCAAGCTGATATCAAGTGAAAACATGTTTGTTTATTCTCGAGTCAATGTAACTTAATATTATTCTCAGATCACTATGTTCATATAAGCATCGGCAGCTGACATTTTTACTAAAGCACTTTCTGTGGACATGCCCATTTCTGGCCAGCCAAATGGTCCCCATGCCACATACCATCAAGCACACAGCAAACAACTAAGAGAGCTATGTACACACGGAAATCGAGACCAATTAAATCACAGGTCGTCGAGGGCTCTCACTGAGACAAAGTTAAAATAACACCTGGACACTCCTTCGCTTACAAAACTTTCATAATGTGACATCACGAATGATACCCTTGAAATTATGTTCATATTTAAAGTTATAAATGCAGTGAAATCGCGAACATCGAACAGGAATTTATAAAAAAAAAAATGGTGTGATTTTAAGAGGCACAATGATGATGATGATGCTTGTTATTTAAAGGGGCTTACATCTAGGTCATCGGCCCCTAATGGTACGAAATGAGACCAAATGAAATGACAAATTAAAAGCCCCAAAACATCCACTGACAAGAATTCTAAACGTGAAGACGAAGAATGAATGGATGGATGGATATGAATTTGAAAACGATCAGTGGAACTGCCCCACAGTGCCTCACATGCACAGAAGCTGGCGAAGAACAATAGTATTACTGACGAAGGGACTGCTTCTAGAGCACAATACTGAATCGATGATACTTGTAGTCGAAAGGGGTCCAAAATCCAAGTCAGCGGCCCCTCACAATGGTACTTATCGCTAGGAAAGTAGAACCATGGTATTTGTCATGTTGCGGTACTAATCAAGAGTAGCGTAGACTCGCGGTATTCCACACATTGTGGTATTCTCCCTGCTATTTTGCTTTACGTCGCACCGACACAGATAGGTCTTATGGCGACAATGAGACGGGAAAGGCCTAGGAATGGGAAGGAAGCGGACGTGGCCTTAATTAAGGTTCAGCCCCAACATTTGCCTTGTGTGAAAATGGGAAACCACATTGTGGCACTACGCACAGGTAATGAAATTCGCACATGTATTACAGACCTACGTTGTTTCGCACATTGCGCCGCCATTTACAGGCAACGCAAACCTATGGTGTTCATCACATAAGTGTACTAACCACAGGGACTCGTACTATCCCGTGGTGTTCCTCCTATAGTGGGTACTAATCATAGGTTCCCTCATCCCATGGTGTCGCTCTATATAGTGCTATACGAATCGCAGGAATTTTAAAAGCCGTCGCGCACTCGGTTGCTACTAATCGCTAACCTATTTGGTACGCAACACAGTGGTACTACGCGCAAATACAGTAGAGACAATACGCCACACTGAGCGAGATATCGAGGGACAGCTATTGGAGTTCACTCTAGCGGATAGACCTGAACAGTACTGATTCTCTCATAAGAGCACGTGTATTTTTGCCTGAAGTTTTTGGTGTTATTTATGCGTTTTCAGTGAGCTGACATAATTAAATAGTAGCGTGTGTCATTCCTTGACATCTCCTCTCAGCATGAGGGGAAATGTATGTGCTGTTTTTGGTTGCAGTAATTACGAAGTAGAGAAAAATGCGTGGTCGTTCTTCAGGTTCCCTCGTGACAAGAACATGTAAGTAATATTGTGTTTGCATATATATTCTTCCAATGACAGAGATTTTTATAGTACTTCATAATCTTCTGACCTGCTCGACCCATATTTTAAATGGCATAAAATGTAATACGCATATTGTATTGTACAGTGCAGCAGTTAACCTTCAATACCGATGTGTTGTTGTAGGTGTGATCTGTGGGTTTTGAAATGTCACAGAAGTGATTTGGATAAAGTGTACAAGAAAGAAGGGACGTTACGCTTATATAAGAATTATAAGACCTGTTCAGATCATTTCCAGGCCAGCGACTTTAAAAATCCTCGACTATACAGCCACGGGTATGTTACATTTTTACTCTAATTGTACGAAAATATTTCTCAAAGCATCACTATCGACAACATTTTCATACTTTTCTTTCTTTAATCCCTCTTCTCAGATTAAAGCCGGAATTTTATAGTTTTTCTTTCTGTTAGTAGGCTTCATGTTAAGAGGAAAATTGACCAGCTTTTAAATGTTAATTCATTGCATCATGTGTGTAAGGAATGTGCCGATATTTTTATTGACAAGTGTATTGATGTGATCATACAATGTTTTTTAAATGAGAAAAAAGACAAATCCAACAGTAAATATTCAGGCAGGAATGCTAAAGCTAAAAAGTAACGCATAAATGAATGATCAAGCCATTTCGCAGCAGCCAATTTCATATCTTGTTTATGTGTCTAATTTCAGTCTTTGAATAATAACCTTTTAAATAATTCTTCATTCATTTATCCAGAATTGCTTTGGCAACTTCGAAGTTAATATCTCAATACCACTTTCTTTCTAGACGTAATTTATTTATCCACTTCCGTATATACATTTCCATTGATATTTGAATTTAGCGCGATTTGTTCAGGTCAAGTCACTAGCAGCGCCACCGTCGAATTGTCTCCCATTTTAGCAAGGCGAAATCCGTAAGTGTCGCGTATTGTCTCTACTGTATTTGCTACGCGCAAGTAATAGCGACCCATGGTTTTCCCCGTGTGGTGGTACTAATCACAAGTAATTTCATGGTTCTAATTCTATCATCTCTTGATCGCTCCTTTTAGTCGTCTCTTACGACAGGCGGGAGATACCGTGGGTGAATTCTTCGTCTGCATCCCCCATCCACAGGGAGTTAAAAGGCACAAAAAATAACAGCTCCTCTTAACACTATCATAGGTGGAAAATAAAGACATCCGACCCTTCAAAGAATGGAGGAATTGACTAAAGAAAGGCCTTAGAAAGAGAATTGACGGGAAACCGAATATATTCGGGGCCGGAAGAGATGAATAGTTGACCAAAGACGGGCGAATATGGAAAAATTAGGAGAGCAGTTTGGAAGAAGTATTTGGAATCAATGGTCAACTTATCTATAGGCCCGCGGTTACCATTACATCCTTCCAAAGTGTGAGTTCCAGTAAGGGCTATCTGGACGTACTCTGCCAAAATTGTGAATTGACTTTTGAAATATTATTTCTTGTCTCGATCATTATCTTTTGTATAGCTCAGCCATGTCCAACATGCCCTGTAAATTACAGAGCAGCTCCTTCTCTCTGTGGATCAAGAGAAGAGCATCGGCCTTCGGATCGCAAGATCGAGAGTACAAAAACCTGGCAGAGTTAGTAGGACTTTGAAGGCCGGAGGAAAGACTCATCAACACTAATAGAGGGTTGAAGAACAGACATGAGAGCTGATTATCTCCAAAGAATCTTTCATTATTGTTCATTAAATTGTGTTGAATACCAAAGAAAAGCTGAGTATCGAACAAATACGGCCAACCGGATACCGATAGGAACAGAACTCACATGCTTCCGATACTCTTACGTTCTGTTCTGTTGGCTTGAGATCTTAGTTATCACCTTTAAAAACCACCAGGCTGAGTTAAGATCGAACCCGATAACTTAAGACTCACAAATCCAGCCTACTATTGTTTCGTAGTTCTTTTCTTTTTTCTTTTACAATTGGCTTTACGTCGCAAGTAGTATAATAGGGGGATTCGGGCGCCTCCTCCTCCTCCCGCGGCGCGGGAAATTTGAATTCTGGCGGGAAATTTGAATTTTGGCGGGAGATTTGAATTTGTAAACAAAGCCACGTGCTTTTTGACAGCTGTCATCGACAACAACGCATCGCTAACCTCACTGCTGCCATCTTGACGGGCCTAAACCTCAGTAGTGCCAACTTAACCTAACTAGCGTGAGGTATACAAAGCCACGTGTTTTTTGACAGCCACGTGCTTTTTGACAGACAACAACGCTTCGCTAACCTCAGTACTGCCATCTTGACGGGCCTAAACCTCAGTAGTGCCAACTTAACCTAACTAGCGAGAGGTAAACAAAGCCACGTGCTTTTTGACAGCCACGTGCTTTTTTGACAGCTGTCACTTAACCTAACTAGTGCGAGGTAAACAAAGCCACGTGTTTTTCGACAGCCACGTGCTTTTTGACAGACAACAACGCATCGCTAACCTCAGTACTGCCATCTTGACGGGCCTAAACCTTAGTGGTACCAACTTAACCTAACTAGCGCGTGGTAAACAAAGCCACGTGCTTTTGACAGCCACGTGCTTTTTTGACAGCTGTCATCCGCCATCTTTAAACTACAGAGCACTATGCTGCCCTCTTTAGATGTAAAATTCGTCACCTGTCATCGGCAGTGCTGCGATCTTGGCGGGCCTAAACCTTAGTGCTACCAACTTAACATCACTAGCGTGAGATAAACAAATCCACGTGCAGCTGTCATCCGCCATCTTTAATCACAGTGCTGCCCTCTTTGTGGTGGCGGATAATTTGAAAAATGCTTTTTGATAGCAGCCATCTTTGAGCACCGTGCTGCCCTCTATATGGTGGCGGTAAATTCCACGTGCTTTACAAACCTATATGCTTTTCTGACAGCTGTCATCCGCCATCTTTAATCACAGTGCTGCCCGGTGGCGGCAAATTCCACGTGCTCTTGTTTGGAAACAAAGCCATCTGCAGCTGTCATCCGTCATCTTTATTCACCGTGCTTACCTCTTTAGCTACTTACCTTTGACAGCTGTCATCCGCCATCTTTAATCCAGAGAGAACAGTGCTGCCCGGTGGTGGCAAATTCCACGTGCTTTACAAACCTATATGCTTTTCTGACAGCTGTCATCCGCCATCTTTAATCCAGAGAGAACAGTGCTGCCCTCTATGTGGTGGCGGTAAATTCCACGTGCTCTTGTTTGGAAACAAAGCTATGTGCTTTTTTGACAAAAAATTCTGCTCTCGAGATACTTACCGAACTAGACGATACTATACTTACGAATCTGCTCATCACCTTCTTTCTTCTATGAGTAATAAACAAAAACTCTATCTTGCAAATAAGGAGCGGGAGGAAGGTAATACCTAACCTAAAATAAAAGAATATGCCAATTCTACATTATTTATTTACATCTTGTATGTACAAGTTTTATCTCGAATCGTTTTTACCCTAGTGATGTTTGCGTACTTCTCGATGCAATTCTTGAATGTACAAGTTTAAACTTGCCGTACTACGCTCTCAGCGTACCTCTCCCTACAATATGTACAGTGAATTGTGATGTAAGACAGCGTAACGTAAGTACACACCTCTAGCATAATGTTTACATCTGCTTTATGTAAAGTAGTACCGATCAATACTACTATGCCCCCAGGCTAGCGTGTTGGTAGAATTTGGAATGACAAACCGTTTACAATCATCGCTATTAAGGGCTACCTTACTAATTAAATGAGTGTACAACTGGTGCTTCTTGCTTCTAATGACAGACATTTGGTTATGCAAAACAGGTGGATTACTTTTAATGCAATTGTTATAGTTTTCAAAACTTAGCTGATTCTGAACGACATTCTTTTTAACCCCCTTCAATCTCTTTATTTGTAATTCATTTAAGAGTTTTATGCAATATGACTTGGATTTAGTACCTACAAATGAATCGATAATATTCCCAGTACATTCATCTTTCATTTTACCTAGAACCTTTTTGTTCACTAGCGGTAGATGATATTGATTATTTGCAGGATATTTACTTGTATCAAACCTACCCAAGTCCGGCTTTATATCATTGTAATAGTCATCAGTTTTGATTTGATAAATAAACGAATCGGTATCTGTGTAGAGCAATTGCGCATTATGCGCGTACTTCTTCATCATATAATCGTAATGGAATTCATACATGAGTGTTTTAGCCAATTCAAGTACTGCAAAGCCGACGTAGGTAGGTTTGTGATACTTAACCTTAACACGATTCATCTGTATAATAACTAAATTCTCATGTATGATGGTGCAGCTGTGGAAATTTGGTTTTCTTATTAAATAGTTAGCACCATACCTTTTCTTAATATTATCCCAGTTTGTAATCAATTTTACATCAACGCGTTTGTCAACATTTTCTATAGTCTTACCAAACACACTGTTATTCATGAGCTTGTAGAAATCTTTTTCAAACTCGTTAACCGCATTCGTTCTTAAATTATTGTTCAGATCGATATATGGCTTTAGCCACGGTGACTGATTAAATTCTAGTACGCGATGAATTTTGGATAACTTCAAACCATGCTGCAAACACCGTTTTAAATTTCGGTAATGAATGATACACTTAGATTTATCGCACAAATTAGCAATGAGCATTTTCGTCGTTGATGCGATGTACGGGGGCTTCATATTTTCAGGGCAGAACGGTAGGTCATTATGAGAAGTGTGTAACTCTTTAGGATACTGTAAGTCAACTTCGAGGAAATAGCCTTTATCAGCTTCATCACCTAGGGCGTGTAGCTGTAAAGCATCAATTTCGCACTGCGTCAGCCAGCGGAAACCAGTCACCGGTAGATGCTGACTCATCGCCCACCCATACTGATTATTAGCATCGAGGTAAACGATATACCGAGATTCCTGACTAGAATCGAAACTCGGCATGTACTTATTATTCGCCTTCGAATACCGCCCGCTGCACTGACTTAGACCACCTCGAATAGATGATTTTATAAAGTGCACCATATCAATATCAGTTAGCAGTTCCAAATTCACCTGCGTGTGTTTTAACATCGCGTCCCAACTTAACCCAGGCGCAGTACAATACTGACATGGGACAAGGCTGTAGGTTTTCATGCAAACACAGCGAAAATTTTCAAAAACATCAGCTAACAAAAGTACATCTGTCTTTAAATATAAATCGGAGTATTCACCCAGCGTTTGAATGTGGAACTGCTCCCAGATATGTTGTGCATGTAAATAGTCATCATCACTAATATCTGCTGAATTCAGCGAGCTGTAAAAGGATTGTTTCGATGGTAAGGCACGTTCTTCGAGGCGGTCTAAGCAGTCGAGATATTCATAACAAAAAACACCCTTACGCCGAAGTAAATTAAACTGCGCTTCTTCGGGAAAAACGCGTCGAATTTCCGTAAATTGTTCAGGCTGTAAATGACTAGAAAGTTTATCGAGGCTACTCGCCATAAAGCGAAACGAGTCAAGGAATCTCAGTTTTATAGAATGCTCAGCATCTACTTTTACAGACTTTGCAAACGCAATGTACCGCTCTTTATTCTGAGGGATTATATCTACTTTTTCATCTGAAGCTCCAAATTGTGAAATGATGAAATGAGAGTCGTAACCAGATAAGTTATGAAAAATTACAGGGATAAAGTTAGGAACTCTATACTTAAGATTACAGGTATAATGAGCGGCACATCTGTAGAAACCAGTTAAATGATCATGATCAAAAACTTTAGGGTCATTTTCGGAAAATTCCCCATCACAAATGCTACACTTTGTAGCACGTTCATGATCATTTAACTGAATTTCGGTGAGTGGCTTCATAGGAATATTACTATTCAGAATACGACCGAGACGAACTGCATCACTTTCAAGTCTTTCTAAAAATACTTTAGCAGCATCATGTCCTCGATACAGCTCTTTGTTAAGCGTACTATCGTAACTACACTTGATGTAATACGCGAAGCTATACGGGACATGCATGTGCGTAGTATTAGTGAAAGAGTTGTCAGGATTAGGTGAGCATGTGTTGCATGGCGTGAGGATGGCTTCAAAGTCTGCATAAATCACGAACGGTACCCACATCTGCTTGTGAAAATTTGTAAATTTTAAAACATTATTGCCTGTAGTAGGTATCTCTGTACGTACATGATTGCAGTCATTCTTGGAATGCTTCGTTAACTGATCTTCAGTTCTAAAATACTGCAAGCATCCATCACATAGCCACTTTTTACACTTATGTTTTGACAACTGACTGCCAACAAGTCTACTCAGATTTTTAATCCAGCAAAAGTGGCTATTTTCACTGTTTTCAATATAGAGTAAGTTAATATGAATACTCTTCTTATGACATGTATAATACAGAGGACCTACTACAGACTTTTTCTCTACACCATACACATTAATGCTAATGTTATTTAGTTCCTCAAAGCGCTTAATATCCTTTATCTGCACAGGAAATTCTATACTATCGAAATTTAGCTGCGTTGAATAGTGTGGATACGATGATGTTCTCTTAGCTACGTCTGATTTCGCAGGATTTAAAGCCGACATCACCGCCCATGCAAAACATGCTTCGTCATTGTTTTGGATGTTTACAACAGCTTCTTTTCGCTGAATCCATGTCGGCAGCTCGATGTGCGAAGATCCACGCATAGGATTGTACTTATTGATGTTAACTTCTAGATACATTATCTCAACTAAAGCCCACCCTGA
The DNA here is from genome assembly GCF_040414725.1 of Anabrus simplex. NCBI lineage: Eukaryota > Metazoa > Arthropoda > Insecta > Orthoptera > Tettigoniidae > Anabrus > Anabrus simplex. The sequence continues at coordinate 635,864,802 of NC_090265.1, read as the reverse complement.
TTCCTTTTCCTGAAATTCCTCGCTCTTAGTTGAAATAATGTTAGAGACATCCCTAAGTACATCACCAAAATTAGTCGACTCACTTATGACAAAATTCTTCGTATTAAATGATTTAATGTCCGTTATTTCGGATTCATCCGTGCTTTTAATGTACAAGGCGAAAAGTTCAAAATTAACTTTAAATAAACTATGATTGGACAAAGATTTAGCAAGAAGCTGTTGTACATCCGGTTGAACGCAATTTAAAACGTTTGAAGTGCTCTGAAATTTTGACTGGTGCGAATTCGGTAACTAGCAATCCTACTTTTAAATGCTGTATTAATTTCCTCGATGTTTGCGTTACTACCACTTCTACACGCATTATTTTTATGCGCATTACTCCGTAAGTGTCCCTGAAAATGCGAAGATGGTACATCAGTGTTACAGTGCTCGCAGTGAATAGTTTGAAGTTCATTTTTCCTAGGTTTTTTACTACTAGTACTTTCTACAGCTACATCAGTAGCTGCACGCTTTTTCCCTACTACTACCTGAGGGCAAGTAGATATTTGATGTACCTCTGCTAAGTGAGCCTCGTATCGCTCTACGTTAGCGAAATACACACTACAAACTTTACATAAAGCAGATGTTATGCTAGGGTGTTTTGATTTCATATGGCGTATGAAGTTATCACGCCTTGTAAACGTTACATTACATTCCTCGCAGCAGGGGAACATCTGAAAAGAGAACGACCAATAGAGATTAGGTGAAAGTTACGGAAGAAACCAAGTTTCAACGTATAGAGGTTGGACATGGCTGTGAGTTTGAAATTATAAGATTAACCTCTTCTATAGCATGAGGATTGAAGAGAACGACTATTTATGAATAGACTAAAGTTACGATGTTTTAGAAGAAACCAAGTTTTAGCCTGTTGATGTCAGACATAGCTATGTGTGTTTGAAATTATAAAATTAACTAGGCCTATATGATGAGGATTGAAGAGAACGACTATTTATCAATAGACTAAAGTTACGATGTTCGGAAGAAACCAAGTTTCAATGTATAGAGGTCGGACATTGCTGTGAGTTTGAAATTATAAGATTAACCTCGTCTATAGCATGAGGATTGAAGAGAACAACTATTTATGATTAGCTTAAAGTTAAGATGTTCGGAAGAAACCAAGTTTCAACGTATAGAGGTCGGACATTGCTGTGAGTTTGAAATTATAAGATTAACCTCTTCTATGACATGCAGATTAAAGAAAATAACTATTTATCAATAGACTAAAGTTACGATGTTTTAGAAGAAACCAAGTTTCAGCGTGTTGAGGTCAGACATAGCTATGTGTGCGTGTTTGAAATTATAAAATTAACCTCGTCTATAGCATGAGGATTGAAGAGAACAACTATTTATGATTAGCTTAAAGTTACGATGTTCGGAAGAAACCAAGTTTCAGCCTGTTGAGGGCAGACATAGCTATGTGTGCGTGTTTGAAATTATAAAATTAACCTCGTCTATAGCATGAGGATTGAAGAGAACAACTATTTATGATTAGCTTAAAGTTACGATGTTTTAGAAGAAACCAAGTTTCAGCCTGTTGAGGACAGACATAGCTATGTGTGCGTGTTTGAAATTATAAGATTAACCTCGTCTATAGCATGAGGATTGAAGAGAACGACTATTTATCAATAGACTAAAGTTACGATGTTTTAGAAGAAACCAAGTTTCAGCCTGTTGAGGACAGACATAGCTATGTGTGCGTGTTTTAAATTATAAGATTAACCTCGTCTATAGCATGAGGATTGAAGAGAACGACTATTTATCAATACTCTAAAGTTACGATGTTTTAGAAGAAACCAAGTTTCAGCCTGTTGAGGTCAGACATTGCTGTAAGTTTGAAATTATAAAATTAACCTCGTCTATAGTATGAGGATTGAAGAGAACAACTATTTATGATTACTTTAAAGTTACGATGTTCGGAAGAAACCAAGTTTCGGCCTGTTGAGGACAGACATAGCTATGTGTGTGTTTGAAATTATAAAATTAACCTCGTCTATAGCATGAGGATTGAAGAGAACGACTATTTATCAATAGACTAAAGTTACGATGTTTCAGAAGAAACCAAGTTTCAGCCTGCTGAGGTCAGACATAGCGATGTGCGTGTTTGAAATTATAAATTTAACCTCGTCTATAGCATGAGGATTAAAGAAAATGACTATTTATCAATAGACTAAAGTTACGATGTTTTAGAAGAAACCAAGTTTCAACGAATAGAGGTTGGACATGACTGTGAGTTTGAAATTATAAGATTAACCTCTTCTATGACATGCAGATTAAAGAAAATAACTAATTGTCAATAGACTAAAGTTACGATGTTTTAGAAGAAACCAAGTTTCAGCCTGCTGAGGTCAGACATAGCTATGTGTGTGTTTGAAATTATAAAATTAACCTCGTCTATAGCATGAGGATTGAAGAGAACGACTATTTATCAATAGACTAAAGTTACGATGTTTTAGAAGAAACCAAGTTTCAGCCTGCTGAGGTCAGACATAGCTATGTGCGTGTTTGAAATTATAAATTTAACCTCTTCTATAGCATGAGGATTGAAGAGAACAACTATTTATCAATAGACTAAAGTTGCAATGTTCGGAAGAAACCAAGTTTCAACCTACTGAGGTCGGACATTGCTGTGAGTTTGAAATTATATTAACCTCTTCTATGACATGCAGATTAAAGAAAATAACTATTTGTCAATAGACTAAAGTTACGATGTTTTAGAAGAAACCAAGTTTCAGCCTGCTGAGGTCATACATAGCTATGTGTGTGTTTGAAATTATAAAATTAACCTCTCTATAGCATGAGGATTGAAGAGAACGACTAAAGTTACGATGTTTTAGAAGAAACCAAGTTTCAGCCTGCTGAGGTCAGACATAGCTATGTGCGTGTTTGAAATTATAAATTTAACCTCTTCTATAGCATGAGGATTGAAGAGAACAACTATTTATCAATAGACTAAAGTTGCAATGTTCGGAAGAAACCAAGTTTCAACCTACTGAGGTCGGACATTGCTGTGAGTTTGAAATTATATTAACCTCTTCTATGACATGCAGATTAAAGAAAATAACTATTTGTCAATAGACTAAAGTTACGATGTTTTAGAAGAAACCAAGTTTCAGCCTGCTGAGGTCATACATAGCTATGTGTGTGTTTGAAATTATAAAATTAACCTCTCTATAGCATGAGGATTGAAGAGAACGACTAAAGTTACGATGTTTTAGAAGAAACCAAGTTTCAGCCTGCTGAGGTCAGACATAGCTATGTGCGTGTTTGAAATTATAAATTTAACCTCGTCTATAGCATGAGGATTAAAGAAAATGACTATTTATCAATAGACTAAAGTTACGATGTTTTAGAAGAAACCAAGTTTCAACGAATAGAGGTCAGACATACCTTAAAATCTTCGCGCTGCAAACTGTTACTCGGATGAATAAAATGCGTGCGTTCAAGCCTGAAACTCGAATGATAATATTCTGGTCGTACCTAAAAGAAAAGAACAAACATATATGAATGTAGTGTAGGGTGTATCAGCTAGCCTAGCTATCTTTACAACTCAAAGTTCGAAAACATACCTTAAAAATGAATGTGCTGCAGACTGTTACTCGGATAAATAAAATGCGTACGGTCAAGCCTGAAACTCGAATGATAATATTCTGGTTGTACCTAAAAAGAAAAGAGCAAACATATATGAATGTAGTGTAGGGTGTATCAGCTAGCCTAGTTATCTTTACAACTCAAAGTTCGAAAACATACCTTTAAAAAATGCACGTGCTGCAGACTGTTACACGGATGAATAAAATGCGTACTTTCGAAAGGTACCTAAAAAGAACAAACATATATGAATGTAGATGTCTAGCGTAGAAGTTGCTTTGCAAAAAGTAACTAACAGTTCTACCTTACCTTAAGATAAAGGCTGAAGAATAATATTCACAGCAGACGGGAGATGTGTGTACGTAATAAACGCATACAGAGAACTGTGAGCACTTCACGCAGACTGCAGCGAGTAAATATGCTGCTTGTTACCAAGCGGATGTGAAAATCGCTGACAACTGCAGTACAGTCGGAACGAAGTGTTTATGCAACAAGAGCTCTCCTGAAGTCCCGCAGGCTGATGTATTTAAGCCGGAATCGAACCTCCTGTTGATGCCGAGGTGTCAGAATTTAAGAGTTCTGCAGCGGATCGAGCCTTGGAAAGTTAGCGCGCGATCCTCGACTTCTCGACTTAAACGGGAGGGTACTAAGCTACATCCGCGGTATTCCTTACCTGTAGGCACTTAAAGGTATTGAGCTAAAACTACATTTAGCTAGATCACGTTATGACGATCGCGCAGGCTCCTCGCCTAGCATTTGGTATTTTTTACAGCTTCCAGTTCGAACCCGCTATCTTCCGAAGTAGCGAGAATGATTGAAGAGTGTTTGAGGGTGATTCATTTGTTGGATGGAGGCGTTAAGCTGTGTGCAGGCTTCTTCGGTAGGAGAAGGCTATGTGCCGGCACTGGGATATCTAGTTATAAAACCCGCTATAACAAATTTATCGCGTATACTGCGATTTAAAATCCTAGTCAGGAAGGGTAGCCGGTCGTAAAACTATGGTGTATGATCTAAGAGGCGGGGTGTGCAAAAAAGCCAGTATTAAGTAAGGGCTGTTGATAGGGGGGCGTTAAACCTTGTACAGACTCCTTCGAAAATGAATTTGAGTACAAGACGTTGATGGTGATTCATCTGTCGGATGGAGGCAATAAGCCTTGTGCAGGCTTCTTCGGTAGGAGTAGGCTATGTGCCGGCACTGGGACATCTAGTTATAAAACCCGCTATAACAAATTTATCGCGTATACTGCGATTTAAAATCCTAGTCAGGAAGGGCAACCGGTCGTAAAACTATGGTGTATGATCTAAGAGGCGGGGTGTGCAAAAAAATGCCAGCATTAAGTAAGGGCTGTTGATAGGGGGCGTTAAACCTTATGCAGAATCCTTCGAAAATGATTTTGAGTACAAGACGTTGAGGGTGATTCATCTGTCGGATGGAGGCATTAAGCCTTGTGCAGGCTTCTTCGGTAGGAGTAGGCTATGTGCCGGTACCGGGATATCTAGTTATCGATTTAAAATCCTAGTCAGGAAGGGTAACCGGTCGTATAAAACTATGGTGTATGATCTAAGAGGCGGGGTGTGTAAAAAAGCCAGCATTAAGTAAGGGCTGTTGATAGGGGGGGCGTTAAACCTTGTGCAGGCTCCTTCGAAAATGATTTTGAGTACATGACGTTGAGGGTGATTCATCTGTCAGATGGAGACAATAAGCCTTGTGCAGGCTTCTTTGGTAGGAGTAGGCTATGTGCCGGTACCGGGATATCTAGTTATCGATTTAAAATCCTAGTCAGGAAGGGCAACCGGTCGTAAAACTATGGTGTATGATCTAAGAGGCGGGGTGTGCAAACAAGCCAGCATTAAGTAAGGGCTGTTGATAGGGGGGGGCGTTAAACCTTGTGCAGACTCCTTCGAAAAATGATTTTTGAGTACAAGACGTTGATGGTGATTCATCTGTCGGATGGAGGTAATAAGCCTTGTGCAGGCTTCTTCGGTAGGAGTAGGCTAGAATCGAACTCGGACCTCCGGGGGTAGCAGCTAATCACACTAACTACTACACCACAGAGGAGGACTATTTCAGTTTTACAGAACACAATATTTTACAACCTTAATTGGTACTGTGTTTTAACCTCTCCGTACAATCATGATATGTTAAGAGCTTACATGGGCTGAATGCTACTCAGCTAAGAAGACGTTCGTGAGTTACAAGTCGCTTATCAGCACACCGTGTCTTCGTTCAAGGTTACTACTACAGCCGGAAGATACGTGTACAATTTCAGCTAACACATGCATTCCGCGGCTCGCTCAGAATGACTGCGTCGATACAACTTCAAAGACTGTAGAACAAACCCATAGCCTACAGTTTAGTTTAGTGTGCATGCCTCTCACCCGGTAGTCTCGGGTTCGATTCTCTTGGGGTTAAAAATATGTTTTACAGAGTTTAAATCGCAAGAATTTGTTGAGTTACCCTTCCTGACGCAAAACTGGCAGTATCTAGCCTCTTACATCATACACTATAGTTTTCAACCGGTTGCCCTTCCTGACGTCAAAGAACTCGGATTAAGAATCTGTTTTGTTTTAAGACTAGTTGCCCTTCCTGACGCAAAACTGGTAGTATCTAAGCTCTTACATCATACACTTTTGTTTTCGACCGGTTGCCCTTCCTGACGTCAAAGAACTCGGATTAAGAATCTGTTTTACAACATCTAACACGAGAATCGGGGATTTACAGCTAGATGCTCTTCTTAGATTTTAAATCGCTGTATCACGAACTATTGTTTTACAGACGGATGCCCTTCCTGACGCAAAACTATGATTTTAAATCAGAAGAATTTGTTGAGTTGCCCTTCCTGACGCAAAATTGGCAGTATCTAGCCTCTTACATCATACACTAATGTTTTCGACCGGTTGCCCTTCCTGACGTCAAAGAACTCGGATTAAGAATCTGTTTTACAACTTCTAACATGAGAATCGGGGTTTTACAGCTAGATGCACTTCTTAGATTTTAAATCGCTGTATCACGAACTATTGCTTTACAGCCGGATGCCCTTCCTGACGCAAAACTAAGATTTTAAATGACAGCTGACGCAAGAGGGCCGCACGGTGATTAAAGATGGCGGATGACAGCTGTCAAAAAAAAGCATGTTGATTTGTTTCCAAACAAGAGCACGTGGAATTTGCCGCCACCACATAGAGGGCAGCACGGTGATTAAAGATGGCGGATAACAGCTGTCAAAAAAAGCATGTTGATTTGTTTCCAAACAAGAGCACGTGGAATTTGCCGCTACCGGGCAGCACTGTTCTCTCTGGATTAAAGATGGTGGATGACAGCTGTCAGAAAATCGCATGGGTTTGTAAAGCACGTGGAATTTACCGCCACCACATAGAGGGCAGCACGGTGATTAAAGATGGCGGATGACAGCTGTCAAAAAAGCACATAGCTTTGTTTCCAAACAAGAGCACGTGGAATTTACCGCCACCACATAGAGGGCAGCACTGTTCTCTCTGGATTAAAGATGGCGGATGACAGCTGTCAGAAAAGCATATAGGTTTGTAAAGCACGTGGAATTTGCCACCACCGGGCAGCACTGTTCTCTCAGGATTAAAGATGGCGGATGACAGCTGTCAAAGGTAAGTAGCTAAAGAGGGTAGCACGGTGAATAAAGATGGCGGATGACAGCTGCACATGGCTTTGTTTCCAAACAAGAGCACGTGGAATTTGCCGCCACCGGGCAGCACTGTTCTCTCTGGATTAAAGATGGCGGATGACAGCTGTCAGAAAAGCATATAGGTTTGTAAAGCACGTGGAATTTACCGCCACCACATAGAGGGCAGCACGGTGATTAAAGATGGCGGCTGACAGCTGTCAAAAAAGCACATAGCTTTGTTTCCAAACAAGAGTACGTGGAATTTACCGCCACCACATAGAAGGCAGCACTGTTCTCTCTGGATTAAAGATGGCGGATGACACCTGTCAGAAAAGCATATAGGTTTGTAAAGCACGTGGAATTTGCCACCACCGGGCAGCGCTGTTCTCTCTGGATTAAAGATGGCGGATGACAGCTGTCAAAGGTAAGTAGCTAAAGAGGGCAGCACGGTGAATAAAGATAACGGATGACAGCTGCACATGGCTTTGTTTCCAAACAAGAGCACGTGGAATTTGCCGCCACCGGGCAGCACTGTGATTAAAGATGGCGGATGACAGCTGTCAGAAAAGCATATAGGTTTGTAAAGCACGTGGAATTTACCGCCACCACATAGAGGGCAGCACGGTGCTCAAAGATGGCTGCTATCAAAAAGCATTTTTCAAATTATCCGCCACCACAAAGAGGGCAGCACTGTGATTAAAGATGGCGGATGACAGCTGCACGTGGATTTGTTTATCTCACGCTAGTGAGGTTAAGTTGGTAGCACTAAGGTTTAGGCCCGCCAAGATCGCAGCACTGCCGATGACAGGTGACGAATTTTACATCTAAAGAGGGCAGCACAGTGCTCTGTAGTTTAAAGATGGCGGATGACAGCTGTCAAAAAAGCACGTGGCTGTCAAAAGCACGTGGCCTTGTTTACCACGCGCTAGTTAGGTTAAGTTGGTACCACTAAGGTTTAGGCCCGTCAAGATGGCAGTACTGAGGTTAGCGATGCGTTGTTGTCTGTCAAAAAGCACGTGGCTGTCGAAAAACACGTGGCTTTGTTTACCTCGCACTAGTTAGGTTAAGTGACAGCTGTCAAAAAAGCACGTGGCTATGTTTACCTCGCGCTAGTTAGGTTAAGTTGGCACTACTGAGGTTTAGGCCCGTCAAGATGGCAGTACTGAGGTTAGCGATGCGTTGTTGTCTGTCAAAAAGCACGTGGCTGTCAAAAAACACGTGGCTTTGTTTACCTCTCGCTAGTTAGGTTAAGTTGGCACTACTGAGGTTTAGGCCCGTCAAGATTGCAGCAATGAGGTTAGCGATGCGTTGTTGTCGATGACAGCTGTCAAAAAGCACGTGGCTTTGTTTACAAATTCAAATCTCCCGCCAAAATTCAAATCTCCCGCCAAAATTCAAATTTCCCGCCAGAATTCAAATTTCCCGCGCCGCGGGAGGAGGAGGAGGCGCCCGAATCCCCCTATTATACTACTGTCGCACCGATACAGATAGGTCTTATGACGACGATGGTATAGGAAAGAATTAGGAGTAGGAAGGAAGTGGCCGTGGCCTTAATTAAGGCACAGCTCCCAGCATTTCCCTGGTATGAAAAGAAAAAGCCACGGAAAACCATGTTCACGGCTGCCGACAGTGGGGTTCGAACCCACTATCTCCCGAATGTAAGTTCACAGCTCTACTGTTTCTGTCACTCAGCCCAGCGTTCTCCATTTACAGCACATTAAGTGTTACCGATCAATTAACATACAGTGTGCCTATAAATTCTTTTTTCTGTAATCAACAGTGGTTTAAAACGTAGTATTCCACATTTATTTACTTCGGATGCTGTATAATTCTTATTCTTCCTGGTCTTTATCCCAATTTATTGGGGCGGCACTTGATATGGATCTGGCCCAGTTTTATATTTGGATGCCTTTCCTGATGCCCACCCTATGAGGAGGGCAATTTGTTATTACGAGACAACAGTGTCAGATATGATACTAAAAGTTCCGACGCGCAGGCAGAGCGTGTTGTTGACAGACCACAACAACGAAGTGCAGACAGGTACTTCGCGCGTTACGTGACATTCGATTGACGTCATAATTTCAAGGTCGGGAGTCCAACCTATCACCTCTAGCGTACTGTATTGCCACTTTTATAGATTGACACCATGTGTTAGGTTAAATATGATTTTTTTATTACTAGAAATTAATTCTTTTTTATAACTTGTATTTTAGAAGATCTATTCATTTTCTTTTAGTTAATTATTATATCAGTAGGAATCTTGAGAATCAGAAGATGTAATGAAAAATCAGTAGTGTTGGCAACACTGGTTTCGGATGCTCTAATATTGTCAAGCCGGAAGAAAACATAATGTGATGCCTTACAATATCCAAAGATAGTAAAATTGATCAATAATAACATAACAGTGAGTGACTGTAGGCCTAATTACTTTTTGTGATATCTGGAGCGTACTATTTTTAGTTTTGACTCACTTAATTTATAACTGTTAGGGTCTTCAGGTGCCTTTGCTGGCAGTACCTAGTGTTTACAGTGCACTATGTCTTCTGGTATGGGCTAGAGCAATTTTGTTACTTTATCCTTGGCTTTGACAAAATGAAAGTGACTGAGGAATGAGTGATGCTAGTAATGCAATTCCTTCTGCAGCCAGTCCCTGCTATGAATGGTGTGAAAATATTGCTCATGGTCAGTTGGTGCATGCATTTCAGTGGGCTTGGCAGACTGATATGTAATAGCAACTTCTGGCTCGGTGAGGAAAGCAACGGGGAACTCCCTCACTCCTCATTTCCCTAGTACGGCTCTTCAGTGATGCCTAGGCCATCTGTGACAGCTGATGGCGGAACTGTTGAGGATCCAACCAGCCTTCGGGCTGAAAACTAAACATACATACATACATACTGGGTATTCAGTCTACCCAAACTAATTTTGGATTTCAAAAATTATAAACTACATGAAAAAGAAAACAAATGGTAACAGAATTATATCCAAAAAATAAACAAATTAGGCCGAATTAAAATAGAATGACAGGTTTTGTTCTTGAAGGAACATCATCAATGTGATTTGATTGAATTTGATGATGTTCTTCACACAGCCGCACCTTAACTATGATTGCTTACCGAAATTGACAACATAATTTAATGCAACATTCATTCAATATTCCTCTTGTTAAGGGAGTTTGTCGACAGAAAGTAGCAGTGTGATTTGGTAGAAACTTCAACAACGAAACACTCATTCCATTTTAATACAGTTGTTTCTTCTTCAAGTATAGTACTGTTCCCAAATGTTTCTTTTTGAGGTACATTATAATCATTTTTTATTCAAATTTAATTTCGGAAGCTGAAGAACCGAACAGTTATAATTTGACTGTTGTTACTTGAGATGTGTTCTGTTTCTGCTACTGCCACAAATCTCCGCTAGACGGCACTGTTGCTTCAGTTACACAAAGCTAACTCATCAACAACGAGTACAATAGGTAATAACATTGTACGAGTCTGCCAAAATTGACCTCTTGATAGCCTTATTTAAGCGGTGACATGTGAGAAAAAAAGACAGCATTAAGTTATTGTGTACGTCTAACTGATACAGATCAGTGTTATGAAACACGAGTTGTGTAAATAGACATTACGAGCGTTACCAGCGGATGGATAATTCAGTTCCATCTCGTAACCTCAAGCCTACTTACGCACACCATGGTCCGTCGCATTCTCACGATGAGGTAAGCCGTTGTCTAACTACTCCTAGTACTAAAATATTGCGTGAGCTTCGACACGAGAGATTTCTCACATATCTTCAGCCGCACCTTTGTTATGATTCTTTATTGAGCTTCGCAACTTATAATTTAATGTAACTTTCATTCAATATTCCTCCTGTTAAGAGTTTATTGAGAGAAAATAGCAGCTAATGGCGTGAAAATTCTACGAACTTAACACTATTTCGAAATGTTTTAAACAAACAAATAAATAAATAAATAAATAAATAAATAAATAAATAAATAAATAAATAAATAAATAAATAAATAAATAAATAAATAAATAAATAAATAAATAAATAAATAAATAAATTAATTAATTAATTAATTAAAAAACACATATCCTTGTAATTTTAAATTTGATGATAATGAACTTCGTGAGCTGCATTCTGACGCAGAATCTGAGCCAAATTTTTCTTACAGCCGTCCTTCATTGTAAGTCCTTAACAATGTACCTGCTACTCATTTACGGCAGTTGGTTCCGACGATGTACCTTTGCAAACTTCATCAACAGGTGAGAGCGACCAAAGGAAACGATGAAAATTTTAAAATTAGTTTTCATTCCGGAGGCTTGTTGGGTAATCAAATAGCGCCATCAAATGTTCCGCGGTTATAGTGAAAGAGTTAGATGCCATAACGAGGATTACAAGGCAAGATCTTTCGAGGTGGTTTGCCATTACTTTCCTCCACTAGGTCAGAAAGTGCTGACGCAGCACGACTGAACCTATGAATAACACCTTTCATAATGTTTTAACCCTGGACCGCGCGCGCCACTTCGTATCACGCTACTGTGCGCGCGGCGGTGTTTGGACCGCACAACGTAGTTTGCCAACTTTCTCGTACATTATGTGAATTTTATCATTCTTAGGTTAAGAAAATTTATTGAAATAATTGAAAGATGTCATGTGTATTCTAAAAAGGCAAAAATATATACACTTCATGAAATTGAACATGTTTTAGAGAACACACAAATACAAGTCAAGAAATTCAAACACGGGACTCCTCCACATAGAGTTCTGAAATCAAATAACGGATTACTGTTCCCAATGAAATGAAGCACATTTAGTTTTCATCTTCAGCTTCTTGACTGCAATTTTTACAGGTAACCTTATGCTGACTATGATTGCGGCACACATTTCGACGACATAGGTCACAGGTAACAACAGTCTTCGTATTTTTGTGCGTTCCACAAATGAAGCAGATTTTCTTTTGTGATGCACACTTCATAGTCTCCTTGGCTTCACGAAACTTAGATAAGAATACCTGTAAATCACTTGGAAGAGACAGAAGCTGAACTCTTTCTCGGAGATTTACCTCCATTAGACTCAGTCCCAATTCAGTGAGATATTTCCTTCTCACACAAACCTTTGATGGGCTGTTGACCAGAAATATCTTGTACGAGTTATACCTGCAATATCGAGTTCACGGAGAAACACTACAAGAGGCCATCGCCTGGTTTTCCTTGCTGTTGTATATGTAGAACACATCTGATCAACAGTATCTGTGCCACCCTTGGTCCCATTATAGTCAATGATAACGAATGGTTTATTAGTTCTTGGATTGATTTCACCTGTGTCATACATAGTTGATAGAAGGACAACTGTCTTCTTTTTCGTCACATAGGACACTAGTGTCATATCAGGTTGGAATCTAAACATGCTAGAGCCCACCTAACGAGATTATTCCATTAGAAATTCGGGAGGTATTTCCCTCTTATTTTTTTTAGTGTCCCGATGAATGTCAGTCCTTGCTCAAATAGGTATTCGGCCAATGGAATGCTACTATAGTAATTATCAGTGGTAATATTCCTATGTGAATTCTTTATTGGGTCAGTTAGTCTTTTGACGATGTCCATCGGTTTGTTGGAACAACTGTAAGGACCTTCGGCTTGTTTGCCACAGTAGAGTTAAAAATTGAACGTGCAAAATGTTCTACTGTCGCACAGAGCGTATAATTTGAGCCCATACTTAGCTGGTTTTAGAGGCATATACTGGATAAATCCACGGCGGCCACGGAAAGCTACCAACATCTCATCAATTGTTACAAACTCCCCTGGAGAGTAAGAAGCCTGACAATTAGCAACAAACTTCAGATGAAATACCCTGATGGCTGCTAATCTGTCTGTCGCAATTCGTACGTTTCTAGTACTTGCGTCATCAAAACGCAAACATCTCATCAAAAACAAAAAGCGCCTGGAGCTAAAATTTGCTCTCAGGATTATCATTCCAGTACCATCTCATGACCAAATTTCTAAAGTATCTGCACGGTTGCCCTTTTTAGTTGTAATAACAAATAATGCCCCCGAAAGTGCCGTAATCTCGGTACGTGTAGTATCCTTGTAGTCCCTACTTCGCGATTCCGGATTCTTTGACCGACACTTGGCAACGTAAATGTTAGTATATCTTACGATATCATCGATCATTTCTAGGGAAATTATTTTGCAGGAAAGCATCCATCGGTGTTGGAGTGTTTCGTGCTCGTGCTTTTGGCCCGGGAAACGTCTTGACTATATTTTTCGAATGGGTTCTAGAAGTATTTTTCCAGATCGTTTCACCATCTTTTCCAATATAAAATCTGACGTCGTTGTACCCCATGTCCTCTTCCATTGGAATATCACTCGTAATAGATTGTGCGGAGTCACTAGAATGATCATCATCTACGAACCCTTCTCCTTCAAAATCGATGTCACCTTCGAAATCACAGTCACTGTCTACTCGTCTTGCTCCGAGAGTTCCAAAAGACACTGTTGGATTTCATCAGGTTGAATATATCTTCTTCGATACTTGTAGCGAAAAAAATAAAAGACAGATTACTATATTTATATACGTATAATACTTCATACCTGCAATTATATACATAATGAAGTATCCACCTCCATTATTCACTAAAACATTCTGGAAGGAATGTTGTTACAGCGGAAATAATGTATAACACCGCTTGGAACAATAAACGTAAGCTCAAAAATATACTTACATTTCTGTGCGCGTTGCGGTGTTAGGACCGCTGCCGGCAAGCTGAATGGTGGAGGCTGTGCACTTTACGTGCTCCGAACACCACCAACATCTCACCTACTACTGTGCAATCACAGCCATAAATAAGACTGAGATTTCGGTGGAAGCCAGATTTTGCTCTCGCCGAGCGAGTAGGCCGTGCGGTTAGGGTCACGCAGCTGTGAGCTTCCATTCGGGAGATATTGGGTTCGAATCCCAACGTCGGCAGTCCTGATGATGGTCTTCCGTGGCTTCCCGTTCTCACAGCAGGCAAATTTTGGTGCTGTGCATTCTTTAAATCCACTGCCAATACCTTCCCAATCACATCCGTCCCTTTCCTGTTATTCCGTCACCGAAAACCGTCGATTTGTTAGAGCGTCGTCAAACGAGCAAAAAAGAAACAGAAAATTGCTCTCACTTTTACCAAGAGATTGATGCAAAACTTCTCATCAAGAAATACCAACATTCCTCAGAAATCACCATTTGATTGTTTATAACACTATAATCGCATAGCATAGCCTCCGGTATTTTAAAATTGTGCTTGCTTGCTTGCTTGCTTGCTTGCTTGCTTGCTTGCTTGCTTGCTTGCTTGCTTGCTTGCTTGCTTGCTTGCTTGCTTGCTTGCTTGCTTGCTTGCTTGCTTGCTTGCTTGCTTGCTTGCTTGCTTGCTTGCTTGCTTGCTTGCTTGCTTGCTTGCTTGCTTGCTTGCTTGCTTGCTTGCTTGCTTGCTTGCTTGCTTGCTTGCTTGCTTGCTTGCTTGCTTGCTTGCTTGCTTGCTTGCTTGCTTGCTTGCTTGCTTGCTTGCTTGCTTGCTTGCTTGCTTGCTTGCTTGCTTGCTTGCTTGCTTGCTTGCTTGCTTGCTTGCTTGCTTGCTTGCTTGCTTGCTTGCTTGCTTGCTTGCTTGCTTGCTTGCTTGCTTGCTTGCTTGCTTGCTTGCTTGCTTGCTTGCTTGCTTGCTTGCTTGCTTGCTTGCTTGCTTGCTTGCTTGCTTGCTTGCTTGCTTGCTTGCTTGCTTGCTTGCTTGCTTGCTTGCTTGCTTGCTTGCTTGCTTGCTTGCTTGCTTGCTTGCTTGCTTGCTTGCTTGCTTGCTTGCTTGCTTGCTTGCTTGCTTGCTTGCTTGCTTGCTTGCTTGCTTGCTTGCTTGCTTGCTTGCTTGCTTGCTTGCTTGCTTGCTTGCTTGCTTGCTTGCTTGCTTGCTTGCTTGCTTGCTTGCTTGCTTGCTTGCTTGCTTGCTTGCTTGCTTGCTTGCTTGCTTGCTTGCTTGCTTGCTTGCTTGCTTGCTTGCTTGCTTGCTTGCTTGCTTGCTTGCTTGCTTGCTTGCTTGCTTGCTTGCTTGCTTGCTTGCTTGCTTGCTTGCTTGCTTGCTTGCTTGCTTGCTTGCTTGCTTGCTTGCTTGCTTGCTTGCTTGCTTGCTTGCTTGCTTGCTTGCTTGCTTGCTTGCTTGCTTGCTTGCTTGCTTGCTTGCTTGCTTGCTTGCTTGCTTGCTTGCTTGCTTGCTTGCTTGCTTGCTTGCTTGCTTGCTTGCTTGCTTGCTTGCTTGCTTGCTTGCTTGCTTGCTTGCTTGCTTGCTTGCTTGCTTGCTTGCTTGCTTGCTTGCTTGCTTGCTTGCTTGCTTGCTTGCTTGCTTGCTTGCTTGCTTGCTTGCTTGCTTGCTTGCTTGCTTGCTTGCTTGCTTGCTTGCTTGCTTGCTTGCTTGCTTGCTTGCTTGCTTGCTTGCTTGCTTGCTTGCTTGCTTGCTTGCTTGCTTGCTTGCTTGCTTGCTTGCTTGCTTGCTTGCTTGCTTGCTTGCTTGCTTGCTTGCTTGCTTGCTTGCTTGCTTGCTTGCTTGCTTGCTTGCTTGCTTGCTTGCTTGCTTGCTTGCTTGCTTGCTTGCTTGCTTGCTTGCTTGCTTGCTTGCTTGCTTGCTTGCTTGCTTGCTTGCTTGCTTGCTTGCTTGCTTGCTTGCTTGCTTGCTTGCTTGCTTGCTTGCTTGCTTGCTTGCTTGCTTGCTTGCTTGCTTGCTTGCTTGCTTGCTTGCTTGCTTGCTTGCTTGCTTGCTTGCTTGCTTGCTTGCTTGCTTGCTTGCTTGCTTGCTTGCTTGCTTGCTTGCTTGCTTGCTTGCTTGCTTGCTTGCTTGCTTGCTTGCTTGCTTGCTTGCTTGCTTGCTTGCTTGCTTGCTTGCTTGCTTGCTTGCTTGCTTGCTTGCTTGCTTGCTTGCTTGCTTGCTTGCTTGCTTGCTTGCTTGCTTGCTTGCTTGCTTGCTTGCTTGCTTGCTTGCTTGCTTGCTTGCTTGCTTGCTTGCTTGCTTGCTTGCTTGCTTGCTTGCTTGCTTGCTTGCTTGCTTGCTTGCTTGCTTGCTTGCTTGCTTGCTTGCTTGCTTGCTTGCTTGCTTGCTTGCTTGCTTGCTTGCTTGCTTGCTTGCTTGCTTGCTTGCTTGCTTGCTTGCTTGCTTGCTTGCTTGCTTGCTTGCTTGCTTGCTTGCTTGCTTGCTTGCTTGCTTGCTTGCTTGCTTGCTTGCTTGCTTGCTTGCTTGCTTGCTTGCTTGCTTGCTTGCTTGCTTGCTTGCTTGCTTGCTTGCTTGCTTGCTTGCTTGCTTGCTTGCTTGCTTGCTTGCTTGCTTGCTTGCTTGCTTGCTTGCTTGCTTGCTTGCTTGCTTGCTTGCTTGCTTGCTTGCTTGCTTGCTTGCTTGCTTGCTTGCTTGCTTGCTTGCTTGCTTGCTTGCTTGCTTGCTTGCTTGCTTGCTTGCTTGCTTGCTTGCTTGCTTGCTTGCTTGCTTGCTTGCTTGCTTGCTTGCTTGCTTGCTTGCTTGCTTGCTTGCTTGCTTGCTTGCTTGCTTGCTTGCTTGCTTGCTTGCTTGCTTGCTTGCTTGCTTGCTTGCTTGCTTGCTTGCTTGCTTGCTTGCTTGCTTGCTTGCTTGCTTGCTTGCTTGCTTGCTTGCTTGCTTGCTTGCTTGCTTGCTTGCTTGCTTGCTTGCTTGCTTGCTTGCTTGCTTGCTTGCTTGCTTGCTTGCTTGCTTGCTTGCTTGCTTGCTTGCTTGCTTGCTTGCTTGCTTGCTTGCTTGCTTGCTTGCTTGCTTGCTTGTCCAACCCCTGTTCCGTTTCTCTTCGAGGTCGGGTATGAGGTGAGATGAATCTGTCGTGGCGGGTTTTTATGGGCGAATGTCCTTCCTGACGTCAACCTAATCTCAGGAGTTAATGCGATTAAATGAATGACGTGAATTATGATAGTAGGAATGTCGGGGGTGAAACCCGATGCCGCCACAGAATAGTACCAAGGGGTCTGTTCAAAGCTTAACATCACCATCCGACGGACGAATCACCATCAACAGCGTCATATTGCCTCACTCCATATGAACACTGCGGAGTGGTTTGGAATTTAATCCAGGCTTTTGGCGCGCAATCTAGTGATTAGAGATTGTATACCACCACATCGCCTACCCTGGCGGCCAACATTCTGATGGTGATATTTTTTTCGACCAACGGAACTCGAACCGACTAACCACAGTGTCACACCGTTTAGAATTCAACGCCTTAACGATCATTCTTTAGTCCACTCTGACCTGTTGATAAATTTTGGATAGATACATCGTCGTAACAACTACCATAAATGATTGTTTGGAAGTTTTGGTCTAGCTGAGAGGGAAAAGGACGCTCGACTCACCTGTGAGAGACGTAAATTCGATTTTTCGTTAAAAGGTTGAAGAACAAAAAAACTAGGCTGTACTGATGTTCATTTAACCTACAATGAATACGAATTTAATTCCTAGAGCTAAAGGTAGCCTGGTATAGAGTTAACCACTCTAGTTATCAATGGGGATTCAGACAGCAAAAACCCTTACTTTCCACAAGAATAGTCGATTAAAGTATTGATTTTTGTGCCGAATGACGGACAGAGCACACTGAGAATCGAATAGCAGGGATTAAATTGCCTAATAACGTACTTAATTACGATCAGACTACACTGGGGCTCAAAGAACAAATTTGGCCACTTAAATTACCCAATGGGATCAAAACCAAATGTGATCACTTAAATGACCTATTATCGTGCTCAACTACGCTCGGACTACATTGGGGCTTAATGAACACATGCGGATACCTAAATTACCAATTATCCTCCTTAACGACCACTACACCACACTGAAGCTTAAGGAATAAATGCAGCTACTTAAATTAAGAATTATCGTCCTCGACTACAACTAGATTAAACTGTGGCATAAAAACAAAGACAGCCAATTCGATTACCCATAATCGTGCCTAATTACGACAAGATTACATTGGGACACAAAGAATAAAGGTAGTAACTCGTTATTGTACCAAATTGTGTTCAGATTACACCGAGGCTTAAAAGCTAATAACAGTCGCACCAACAACTTAGGCCGCTATTAGCAGTGGGCGACTAGTGGCGCACCTTGTTGCTCTGGCAAGTCACGGACCATTGGATCAAATGGAGCCTATTAACCGCGGGCGACTAGTGGCGCAACTGAGCAACTAGTTGCCGGCCGTCATCTGAGCCGGCAACTGCTCTGGCGACTTTTTAGTTGCTCAAATGGGTGACGGGGCATTACAGTAAATGTGGCCTATTAGCCGTGGGCGACTAGTGACGCAAATAGTCGCCCGATGTACCTCCCCGCGCATACCGAAACGTCACTCAAGTTCGTGTTCTCACATTAGCTTGACGTAATGCGGAAGATGGAACGCAATTGAGTCAGCGATCCACCTAACCATTATCTTTCTTCATTACCTTTTTTTGGTCTAGTGCTGTGGTAGAGTGAATATTTTACTTATTGTGACAGTTTATTTATTGAACATGGAGACATCAAATAAACTACAACAGCAAATGAAGGAGATGGCAAAATTATTTGGAAGTAAAATAAATACTGAAGACCATTTTTGTGGTAGAATGAAAACCTGTCACTTGGGACTCCAGAACTGAAGCTTACACTGACAAAATAGAAACAATGAATTCTTGGAACAGCATTTTAAAGAACTTCCAGAATTCGAAGCAAAACCCGCAGGCGAGAAGAATATTCTAGGTGAGTATTATAATTGTTTTTGCTAGTGGCTTTACGTCGCACCGACACAGATAGGTCGTATGGCGACGATGGGATAGGAACGGGCTAGGAGTTGGAAGGAAGCGACCGTGGGCTTAATTAAGGTACAGCCGCAGCATTTACCTGGTGTGAAAATGGGAAACCACGGAAAACCATCTTCAGAGCTGCCGACAGTGGGATTCGAACCTACTATCTCCCGGATGCAAGCTCACACCTGCGCGCTTCTAACCGCACGGCCAACTCGCCCGGTATGTATTATAAAACGTTTAATACTCTTATATGGAAATATTAATACCCATAAGAATTATATAATCGTTTACATTTACGAGTACCATTGATTCATTATATGGCTGTATTAGTGAATTACAGCTCAGCTGGGAAACACTTGTTTAGTCTTGTGTCGTTTCCCGTCATTTCATCTTTTATGAAGCCGAGCAATTCGTAAAATGACGACTTGGACATGCGCAGGTAACTGAAAAATTTACTTTCATCCCCATTTAGATCGTCAACAATGTACAATATGATCATTTAGTCAGTCCAGAAACAAATATAGAATGTTTCCGCATTTTCCTAACTCTTCGGTTTTTCCTTTTTAATAGAAGAGCAAGAAGAAGAAGAAGTTCTTCGTAGGACGCCTTTCTCTCAACTGACTATTCTCCGGTATGAACCGAGCAATTATTCACAAGTTGCGCCACTGATCGCCCGGTAATTATATCCTCTGGCAACTAGTGGCGCAACTAGTCGCCCACGGCTAATAGCGGCCTTAAGTATTTTGTTGGGGTCAAAAACTAATAGCAGCCATTTCAATAACAATTTTTTTATCAACTTACCTCGAACTCAGAAGCCAATGACAGTAGCATCAGTAACCGATTATTGTGATCAGAGTTCACTAGACTTAAAAAATCAATAACCCCGTTGTTGTATCTAGTAATTACTATCAGAATACATTAGAGGTTGTAAATAAATGAGAATCAGATTAATGATCCTCTATTGCAGGTAATAATGACCCCAATGAAGTGGAAGACAAATTAACATGATAATTAGACCTACTGCTATTCCTTCATACAAGCAATGAATAAATAAAGAATGCCTACACTGGTACTGATACACCTACTCGCAGATGAAGCAGAAAATCACCAACGCTGTTTTCAACCTGGTCGAGAACACATTGAAGAATGTGGCATATTTCGAGAACCGAGGACGCTGGATAAATCAAGGATGGGATCTGGATGTGGAAATCAAAAACACCATCTGCACTGCAAATGTATGTGTCTGAAATTAAAAGATGTTGTATGTACCGACTCGAAATTCATCGGTGTGTCGTTCAGTGTGATGTATTAACAGAGCCACTTAACGGCGTTGATAGATGGAAGCTAACGGCTTCGTCATTGAACCGGCTGCAGGCTTTTGGAACTTTGATGCATCGCAGAATGTTCAAGATCCCCATGGGAACACCCCATCTCGAACGCGGTGGTGTTCCGTCTTGCGGGGAAATCATATGAAGTCTTAAGGTCGAATCACACATCTCCAGGACGTGACGACGCTCTCCGTGTCAGTATCCGTCCTTTCCGACATGAATATTTCACGTCTGTTCTCACACTTCAGTTCCGCGCAGTTATAAGTCGGCAATCGAGTGTTAGATGACGAGGGTTTTTTTTTGGTGATGATTAACTGTTAATGATAGCTATAATTTTGGATGAAGAGGAGAAAGAGAGGAAGAAACAGTGGGTTCATCCTATATGGAAACGCAGGGGTTATGAAGGAGAGTTTTCTGCTCTATATAAGTGCTTGAAGGACGACGAAGTAACATTTCACGGATACACTACACTTGCTTTTAATTACTTGAAAAATTAAATAATAATTACTTGAAAAATTAAGTACGTGAAATCGTTGATTAATTTTAATACCCCTGACTTGGTAGGTTGGGGGCAGAAAGTGCCTTGCCGCGCCAAAGTCGGTGCCTATATACAGACAGACTGATTTCCTTAATCTTAAAAGCAAAAAATGTTAGTTAACTACCTTCAGCTTCCATTTTCTCGCCAATTTCGTCCCATACACCCTCCTTCAAACCACTATCCATATATTTCGAATCAGCTAAATTATACAGAAAAGAGTGTGCCTTCCTCTTTAAACAATAATCATCATCATCACTAATTCAAACAGCAATTCGTCCTTCATTTTGGGAGGTAAATAACAGTTCAAACGTACACAGTTAACCTCAGTACTCGAAGGAAGCAGAGAAGCAGGAAGGCGGGAAGAGAGGAATCACGTCCGTGAAAACAAGAAAATATTGTTGGCCAGCGAATACGTATTACCGGCACGGATCACGGAGAAGCACTGAAGGTCACGGCGAATGACGTCAACGGAGGTGTAGGAACTCATCCCTTCGTTTATATGGCGACGATATTTTATTTTCACGGAAGATGCCGTCACGTCACGGAAAGCGCCGTCACGTCCCAGAGATGTATGAATCGACCTTTATCCCTCCCTTAATATACGGGGGTCAGCGAGACCATTCATATTCTTTCTTTACTTGCCATATACGCAAAGGGATTACTGTGAATGGTGGAAGTCTAACCGACATTTCATTACGAGTCTAACGAAAGAGAGAGTGCATTTTGTTGTTGTAATGAAAGCGACTTTTGTGAATCTGAGTCAGATGTTAGCAGGGTCTTTGAGACCCTGGTGTACCGTATCCGTGATTTTTTCTTCTTAACAGTAATTATATTGTTTGCTTAGTAAGTGCGAGTGAACTCCCGTGTAGATTGTAAAATGGTGTTAACCAGCACAATTTCCGATTGGTTGTTTAAAACATCAGGAAGTGACGAAAAAATCGAACGTTGAGTTACACTTACCCCCGATCCTCAAAGTGTATTTTGATGCCGTGCTATGCTAACATTTTTTATCTTGCTATAATTTAATTTGTCCAGTTTTTGATTTCATTACCGTTTAATATGCTCTCAATATTAATTTCCTTAGTAAAGATAACATTTTAAATTTTTATTATCGTTGGATGAGTTAATAATTAATGCTTGTTTAGCGAACAGTAGTCAGAGAGCGCCTTCCTTAATTTCGTGGATTTTCAAGTTTTGTTTTTTTTTTGGTTGCTAGTGGCTTTACGTCACACCGACACAGATAGGTGTTATGACGACGATGGAATAGGAAAGGTGTAGGAGTTGGAAGTTTTTTTATTTTTTTTATTTTGTTAGTTGCTTTTACGTCGCACCGACACAGATAGGTCTCATGGCGACGATGGGACAGGGAAGGGCTAGGAGTGGGAAGGAAGCGGCCGTGGCCTTAATTAAGGTACAGCCCCAGCATTTGCCTGGTGTGAAAATGGGAAACCACGGAAAACCAGCTTCAGGGCTGCCGACAGTGGGGTTCGAACCTACTATCTCCCGAATACTGGATACTGCCCGCACTTAAGCGACTGCAGCTATCGAGGAGTTGGAAGGAAGCGACCGTGGCCTTAATGAAGCTACAGCCCCAGCATTTGCCTGATGTGAAAATAGGAAACTACGGATAACCATCTTCAAGGCTGCTGACAGTGGGATTCGAATCCACTATCTCCCGGATGCAAGCTCATAGCCACGCGCCCCTAACCGCACGGCCAACTCGCCCGGTCAGAAAAATAAATGAATTTTTAATTAAAATGTAGTTCAATTAAATAAGTGATGATTTAGATATTTAATAAAACAGAAACACAGACAAACTCCAGCTTTAAACGGTTTTTAACACGGGGTCTGTCAGACCCTGGTGTACCGTAGTAAGGAGAGTGATCGAGGTGTACTAAAGAAGCGTTCAGCTTCACAAAACGCAGAAAAAACTGTCTATTTCGGTCACATCTTCCAAAATGATCAACACAGCCTGATACAAATGATAACAGAAGACAAGACAGAAGTGTAACGTGAAGTGAACGGAGAAGATTATCCCGAAAGCGGATCCTCCGACAGTGTTTCCACATCCGCGACTACTTTTATTCTGTATCCTGTAGAGGTGAGGCGGGCCTCCTAGACAGTAACGCCGTCTCTCAGCCCAGGGAAATTTGTATCGGAGATGTGTTTTGCAGAGCTGAGGTGGGTGCGCCCAAGGCCTATGAAAGGTCTGCGCTGGCAAGAGAACAGAAAACTACGGAAAATCGTTCTTAGGACAGCCGACCGTGAGGACCAGTCCCTTCACCTCCCGAATGTAGATCTGTAATGCTAGTAGAACTGGTCACTGTTAAGCCTCAGCCTACTCTACTCAGTGCCATTCATGATACGGCATTTGAAGAATTGCTTTATGACGGTCGGCAGCCTTTTGTGACGTGATCGCACCAGAAGAAGAAGAATATATAAATATTCAGGGATGCAATAGAGCAATGCCAGTAAGTTAATCATAAAACGAAAATAAGATCTGTATAGTTCATGCACGTATTTTCATCACGGCGTGACAGGAATTGTAATCATAGAGATGTGGGTTATGCCAAAGAAATGTGCACGGCGTACATTTGGGAAGTGACAGATTTATTTGATCAGCCTACTTTGTTCTTCCGGAATGTATTGTTTACCGGTTGATGGAGCGTGACCATTATGAGGGTGGATACACTACACTGCGCGCGCACGTAACATGTTATCCAATACACTTTCTCCCTCATTGGATTGATGTATTTCTGAAATGTCTTTCTAGATGAAACATATTTACACACATTTGTCTTACTACAGTGTTCAGCTGGGTGTGTGATATGATGACAGATGTTAACGACACAGTGAATCAGATATCAGACTAATTTGCCCAAGATTGCAGGATGGAATGTCTTTAGTTTTGATCCTATTGTTCTTTTCCTTCTTCTATATGTTTACCTTCCAGAGTCAGTTTTTCCCTCGGAATCACCGAGGGATCCCACCTCTACCGCCTCAAGTGCAGTGTCCTGGAGTTTTAGACTCTGGGTCGGGAGTTACAACTGGGGAGGATGACCAGTACCTCGCCCAGGCGGCCTCACCTGCTATGCTGAACCGGTGCCTTGCGGGGGGATGGGAACATTGGAAAGGAAGACAAGGAAGAGGGAAGGAAGCGGCCGCGGCATTAAGTTAGGTACTATCCCGGCATTTGCCTGGAGGACAAATGGGAAACTACGGAAAACCACTTCCAGGATGGCTGAGGTGGGAATCGACCCCGCCTCCACTCAGTTGACCTCCCGAGGCTGAGTGGACCCCACTCCAGCCCTCGTAACACTTTTCAAAATTAGTGGCAGTGCCGGGGATCGAACCAGGGCCTCCGGGGATGGCAGCTAATCACACCAACCACTACACCACAGAAGCGGACTTGGTCCTACTGGAGCCCAAATAAAAGTGAGAGACTTCTTATCATCGTAGTTCCCGCCTTTTACCCGGAGGAGGACCGAGCGAATTTGCCGTGCGGTTAGGGGGCGCGCAACTGTGAGCTTGCATACGGCAGATAGTGGGTTCAGGCCCCAGTGTCGGCAGCCCTGAAGATGGTTTTTCATGGTTTCTTATTTTCACACCTTAATTAAGGCCACGGCCGCTTCCTTCCCATTCCTAGGCCTATCCCATCCCATCCCATCGTCGCCATAAGACCCATCTGTGTTGGTGGGACGCAAGGCCGATTCCAAAATATCCCGGGGGATCTGGGTTCCGTTCCTAGACAGTCCAGGGATTTTAATCTGAACTGAGGGGTGAAACCGAACTCAGTCACTCAACCTCGCGAGCCCACTGGGGAACTGTCTCTTGCGAGAGGAAACGGATTTCATCAAGTAAGCCAATCAATGTGACTGTGGAAATCGTCAAGCAAACCACGTGGAACTTACCCGCAGTAGTCGTCATGGCACACCAAAGCTCTAATGGCCTCTTGCACCAAACTTCCATAAATATTGCAAAATTAACAACAGTCTGAAAGCGTGCAAATTAAAACAATTGACAAGAAAAGAACAACAACATTAAACATTAGTAATAAGGAAAGATACAGAGCGAGTGGCTGAGAAGTTTGGGTCATACACCTGTTAGCTTGCATTCGGGAAATAATTGGTTCGAACCGCATTGTCGGCAGCCCTGTAGATGGTTTTCCGTCGTTTCTCATTTTAACACAAGGCTGTTTCTTAATTAAGGCCATGTCTACTTCCTTCCACCTCCTGGCCCCTTCCTATCCCGTCGTCGCTCTAAGACCTACCTGTGTCGGTGCGAAGTAGAGCAAATTCTAATTGAATATTTTTGCTAGGGGCTTTACGTCGCACCGACACAGATAAGTCTTATGGCGACGATGGGATAGGAAAGGCCTAGGAGTTGGAAGGAAGCTGCCGTGGCCTTAATTAAGGTACAGCCCCAGCATTTGCCTGGTGTGAAAATGGGAAGCCAACTATACAGTAAAACGCGATAATTTTTTTATTGGGTATAAAAAGTATTAGGTTAAGTATGATATTTAATATAATAATGATAATAATTTCGTGTTGTTATTTCTAGCCGAGTGCAGCCCTTGTAAGGCAGACCCTCCGATGAGGGTGGGTGGCATCTCCCATGTGCAGGTAACTGCGTGTCATTATGGTGGAGGATAGTGTGGTATGTGAGTTGTAGGGATGTTGGGGACAGCACAAACACCCAGCCCCCGGGCCAATGGAATTAACCAATTAAGGTTAAAATCCCCGACACGGCTGGGAATCGAACCCGAAACCCTCTGAACTGAAGGCCAGTACGCTGACCATTCAGCGAACGAGTCGGACATGTAATGTAGTAATGTACAAAATATTTGTAACAAGGAGAAGAATTGCAGGTATCAATAAAAAGGAAAGGAAAAAAAGTCCGCCTCAGCAGTGTAGTGGTTAGTGTGATTAGCTGCCACCCCCGGAGGCCCGGGTTCGATTCCCGGCTCTGCCACGAAATTTGAAAAGTGGTACGAGGACTGTAAGGGGGTCCACTCAGTTTTGGGAGGTCAACTGAGTAGGTGTGGGTTCGATTCCCACCTCAGCCAGTCTGGAAGTGGTTTTCCGTGGTTTCCCAATTCTCCTCCAGGCAAATGCCGGGATGCTACCAAACTTAAGGCCACGGCCGCTTCCATCCCTCTTCCTTCCCTGTTCCTTCCAATTTTCCCATCCCCCGCAAGGCCCCTGTTCAGCATAGCAGGTGAGGCCGCCTAGGCGAGGTACTGGTCATCCTCCCCAGTTTCATCCATGACCCGATGTCTCACGCTCCAGGACACTGCCCATCAGGCGGTAGAGGTGGGATCCCTCGCTGAGTCCGAGGGAAAAACCGACCTTGGAGAGTAAACAGATTAAGAAAAATAAAGAGAAAGAAAAAAGGAAAAAAGAAAAGGGATTGAAATAATTAAATACTCTTTCCCCATTTTCAGGTGATCCGGAACTAGGAGTTGGGAGCACTCTATTCTAACAAAAAGATATATATATTATTTCTCCGCTACACGAAAAAATATAGAATCATGGATATGATTCTTGGGATTAGAAGAAGGGGGAGCGAGTACACATTCTTTGCTTGTTCCCTTTAAAGTAGTAGGCTCTTACAACATTCAGGGGATACAGATAATGCATCCTTTTGCTTGTCGCAAAGAGCAGATAGAGAGTTCCGATAAATTGAAAGAAATATGTAGCATCATGTTCTACGTCCAGCAATATGGCAGCTGATCCAGTACAGAACATTCCCTTCTTCTTCTTAACCTGCTTACCCTCCAGGGTTGGTTTTTCCTTCAGACTTAGCGAGCGATCCCATCTCTACCGCCTCAAGTGCTGTGTCCTGGAGCTTCAGACTCTGGGTCGGGGGATACAACTGGGGAGGATGACCAGCACCTTGCCCAGGAGGCCTCACCTGCTATGCTGAACAGGGGCCTTGCGGGGGGATGGGAAGATTGGAAGGAACAGGCAAGGAAGAGGGAAGGAAGCGGCCGTGGCTTTAAGTTAGGTAGCATCCCGTCATTTGCCTGGAGGAGAAGTGGGAAACCACGGAAATCCATTTCTAGGATGGCTGAGTGGTAATCGAACTCACCTCTACTCAGTTGACCTTTCCGATGCTGAGTGGACCCCGTTCCAGCCCTCGTACCACTTTTCAAATTTCGTGGTAGAGCCGCTAATCGAACCCGGGCCTCCGGGGATGGCATCTAATCACACTAACCACTACACCACAGAGGCGAACCATATTTATGGCCGTAAATATTCGTAAGATACGTATTATGAGACAATTCTGGTGCCTTCGGTGACGTTACCGTATGTAAAGGCCTTTGCTGTGACCTAGACGAAACGCCAGTCGAAAACAGTGGTAACTCGTTTAGAACACGGTGGCATTGGTACCTACTGTACAGTATAAAGAAGTCAGAGGGAAGAAGTTGACAAAGAATATATTAGACCCCATACTTCAGTGAAGAGGGGTTTTCTTTCTCTGGCGTGAGGTGAATACCGTCTCTCAGTCAGATCGTTCTTCCCCCTCTAGTGCATAACCAAAGATTTGTTCCGACTCATCGGCATGCGTAAAGGTGCATGGTTTTCACCCTGGGACTCAAGTACTCACCCTCAGCCAAAAAGGAAAAAAGCCAAAGAATATAGTCAAATAACGAACACTCGTCGCCTGGTTTACCACCGTGTCGGTTTTCTGTCCACGCAAAATTGTCTACGTTAAGGTGGTGGTGGTGAATATTCATTTAAACGGGAGGTACAACTAGGCAACCGTCCTGTATATAACAATAATCCGAGAGAAAAAATGGAAGGGATCCGACTCTTCAAAATATGAAGGTATCGGCCAAAGAAAGACAAGGGCCAAGAAAGGCTTCGTGACCTAATACCGTCGAGCTCGGAAGGGAACAAGAGTTGAACAAGAGCGGTCGGATAGAATAGATGAAAGTGAGGAGCCTGGCACAAGTAAGTGGAAGCAATGCCAGGACTCAGCTAAGGGCCCCGTGGATGCCAACCCACGCTCCCAAGCTGAGAGCTTCCCGGGCCCCTTTCAGACGCCTCTTACGACAGGCAGGATATATAGCGCATGTTATTCTACCGCCCCCACCCACAGGGATTGTCTACGCTATACTGGTGACACTAATTCCAGATAGACCCCAGTCAAAATAAAAATATGCGTGTTAAAAATTCTATCTAGTTAACGTGGCTGTCCTCTGGAACTTGGAGTTCTTTCAGACGACTTGAGGTTCACCTTGTCCTATCACGCAGGAGTATCGCTGGCAGGTGGACAAATTGCGCTCAATATAATGTATTGTCCAACTACATCTCCCTCTAATAAATATCCTATTTGAAAGTTACCTCCACCTATGTCGAACGAGCCGAGTGAAATCTGTTTTGCTGACATGCAAACCATAGAGGTATTTATCATGGATGTAAGTAATTAACCAGAAGGGAAGTGTAATTTTAAGGTCTGGTGCAAGTAGCTGTGATGTAGATAACTACGGTGGAAGGATATTTATTATCCGAAGGAGGAAAAATATTTCAAGGGTATAGTCAACACCTAATATAAAATTAAACAATACATTATGTGGAATGTTAACCAGTAACTACAAGCTGGATGGGAGGCTCAGCTTTCTAGAATTCAGGGAATATAATCTACACGTAAGAACACACACACACACACACACACACACACACACACACACACACACACACACACACACACACACACACACACACACACACACAGGGGGAGAGAGAACCCGGAAGATTAGATAATGGTGAATTCCCTTAGTTCAATAGGATAACTATCGTTAAGCAATATACAGTTGTACTTAACAAAGTCGACTAAACAGGATAGTATGCATATATACAATAACCTTCATGAGAAACGGTTATGGTTTACAGTGTTCGGTCTCCAAATCTCTGTGAATTAACGAAACGTCTCCATAATTCTCTATTAACAACTAGCTCTGAGGACTCGTGTAGTTCCACGCTTGCTTTATACCGATTGAGGTTAGGGGCGCGCAGCTATGAGCTTGTATTCGGAAGATAGTGGGTTCGAATCCCACTGTCAGCAGCCCTGAAGATGGTTTCCCATGGTTTCCCCATTTTCACACCAGGCAAATGCTGGGGTTGTACCTTAATGAAGGCCCAGGACGCTTCCTTCACACTCCTAGCCCTTTCCAGTCCCATCATTGCCACAATACCTATGTGTATCGGTCCGACGTAAAGCAGTCCGCCTCTGTGGTGTAGTGGTTAGTGTGATTAGCTGCCACCCCCAGAGACCCGGGTTCGATTCCGGCTCTACAACGAAATTTGGAAAGTGGTAGAAGGGATGGAACGGGGTCCAATCAGCCTCGGGAGGCCAACTGAGTAGGGGGGGATCGATTTCCACCTCAGCCATCCTCGAAGTCGTTTTCAGTGGTTTGCCACTTTTCCTCCATGCAAATGCCGGGATGGTACTCGTACCTACCATAATGCCACGGCTGTTTCCTTCCCTCTTCCTTGACTATCCCTTCTGATCTTCCCATCCCCCATAAGGTCCCTGCTCAGCATAGCAGGTGAGGCCACCTAGGCAAGGTACTGGTCCTCCTCTCCAGTTTTAGCTCCCGATCCAAAGTCCCACGCTCCAGGAAAATGCCCTTGAGGCGGTAGAGTTGGGATCCCACACTGAGTCCGAGGGAAGAACCAACCCTGGAGGGCAAAAACGAATGAAAGAAGAATAACTTTACAATCGTTAAGCAATATACAGATGTAATTTACAAAGTCAAACAAACAGTATGTATATATACTTACAGGGTGATCAAAAACAACGTCAACTGTGTATACGAGCGTTAGGAGATAGGTCATACTGATAAATAATTTGAAACATAATTCGATATCTAGCGCCGTTCTCTTTTTATCAGCTGCTGCAATTAGCCAATCAGATCGCTTCGCGGGCGAATTTAAATGTGCTTTTCGAGCCGGAGCTGGTAAATCTGCACGTGGCTTAAGACCAGCTTGAGAGCACCCATTCAAGAATAAAAATTTGGCCAGGTAAAGGATTTGAACATGGACCTCCCAGCTGACAGAAAAGCTGCATTGCAAGTACTCTACCGTGAAAACTACTGAACCCATGGTATATTTGTGCTTGACGTTGATTTATCGGCAAAGCTCTCAGGTAAAGGCCATTTGAATTTGCTCGCGAAGTGATCTGATTGGCTAACTCTAGCAGCTGATTAAAAGAAAACGGCATAATATATCAAATTATTTTTTCAAATTATTTATCAGTTTGACCAACCCTCTAATACTCAAGTACCCGGTTCACGTTATTTCCGCCCATCCTGTACATACATACAACTTCATTGGAGACGGTTATGGTTTGCAGCGTTCATTCTTCAAGTCTCTGTGAGTTAACTAAATGCTTCCACAATCCTCTATTATGCTTTTTGGCCGGACCGAGTGGCTCAGAGAGTTGAGGCGCCGACCTTCTGAACCCAGCTTGGCAGGTTCGATTCTGACTCAGTCCGGTGGTATTTGAAGGTGCTCAAATACGTCAGCCTCTTGTCGGTAGATTTACTGGCAAGTAAAAGAACTCATGTGGGACTAAATTCCGGCACCTCGGCGTGTCCGAAAACCGTAAAAAGTAGTTAGTGAGACGTAAAGCAAATAATATTATTATTAATTCTCTGTTTACAACTAGTCCTGAGCTCTCGTGTAGTTACACACCTGCTTTTTTTTAAATTATTTCAAACTAAGTCTAACCGCCGTCGCCTTGGTCTCCCTCCACTTCACTTACTCTCCAAGTTCTTCATTCTCATGGGTAACCTATTCTCTTCCATTCTTTTCACATGACACCACCACCGAAACCGATTTATACGAGCAGGTTCGTCGATACATTTAGTTCCGCACTTTACCTCCTGAACCGTTCACCTGCCATTGGTCCTTCCTGACTTTACTAGCAATCATACTCGCTACTTTCATATACGTTACTTATCATAAGATATCCTGAGTTTCCGTGCGCGTAGAGGCGCGCGGCTGTGAGCTTGCATCCGGGAGATAGTAGGTTCGAATCCCACTATCGGCAGCCCTGAAAATGGTTTTCCGTGGTTTCCCATTTTCACACCAGGCAAATGCTGGGGCTGTACCTTAATTAAGGCCACGGCCGCTTCCTTCCAACTCCTTGTCCTTTCCTATCCCATCGTCGCCATAAGACCTATCTGTGTCGGTGCGACGTAAAGCCTCTAGCAGTAATATCCTGAGTTCATCCAGATTTCACCCCCATTCAGTAACGTCAGTCCGAAAACAGACCGGTTCAGAAACACTTTCTTGACATTTTCTTACAGAATGACGTTGATCGCAACTGAGAGTTCACTGCATTACCTTCGCTGCACCTTGATTCAAATTCACTTAGCATACAACACTTCTGGGAGAATACATATCCTCAATACTTGAAATAATCCGCCAATTCCAATTTAACATTCCTGAACTCACACTCAATCCTCTCTTGGTTTGGGTAAATTATTGACTTGTTTTCAAGCTAGCAAACCTTCCTTAGCGTCTACAGCGAACACAGTATTCAGTTATATCAAAACAAAGAGGACATTAAATTGTTAATTAAATATGGATTTAATTATACATGAGAAATCGGCCGGAACGTTGGTCTAGGGCTAACGTACGTGTCTCTTACCCGGAAGCCCCGGGTTCTATTCGCGCCAAAATCAGCGATTTTACCCGGATCTGAGGGCAGGTTCGAGGTCCACTCAGCCTACGTGATTACTATTAAGTTGCTATCTGACGGTGCGAAATACCTTCGGTCTAGAAAGCGAAGAATTACGATGGAGATGATTCGACGTACTGACCACACGTCACCTCGTAACCAGCAATTAGTACAGAAACCTGAAACAAATTTCGTTATCTGCATATTTGTGTGTATTTAGGCATAGAAGATGCGTACGTTCCAGTTTTATAAATTACGGGTAACCTTTGTGTTGAAACGGGTATTTTCTTAGTGTGCTGGAGTACAAGCTGGCCCCGTGGTGTAGGGGAAGCGTGCCTGTTTCTCGTCCGGAGGCCCCGGGTTCGATTCCCGGCCAGGTCAGGGATTTTTCTCTCGACGTCAGGGCTGGTTCGAGGTCCACTCAGCCTACGTGATTAGAATAGAGGAGCTATCTGACGGTGAGATGGCGGCCCCGGTCTCGAAAACCCAGAATAACGGCCGAGAGGATGCGTCGTGCTGACCACACGACCCGTCGTAATCAGCAGGCCTTCGGTCGCTGGGCAGGCCAAGGTCATTTCAAGGGCGTTAAGTGCCGTAGGGTTTGGTTTGGTTTGCTTGAGTACGTCTATCTTTTCAATTCGTAATCCCCCTACATGCGTAAACAGTCCTGTGAAATTACACTTCCATTTCCGTAAGAACTATCTACATTCTTTGCAATTTTACAGAACCAAAGCTTTTGTATAGTCCAAATAATAATAATAATAATAATAATAATAATAATAATAATAATAATAATAATAATAATAATAATAATAATAATAATAATAATAATAATGTTACTGGGTTAATGTCTCACTAACTACATTTAAGGTATTTGTAGACGCCGAGGTACCGGAATTTAGTCCCGCAGGAATTCTTATACGTGCCAGTAAATCTACCGACACGAGGCTGACGAATTTGAGCACTTTCACATACCACCGGACTGAGCCAGGATCGAACCTGCCAAGTTGGGGTCAGAAGGCCAGCGCCCCAGACGTCTGAGCAACTCAGCCCGGCTTTAGTATAGTACAAGGAACATAGCAGCAAAGGAATGATGTATCATAAAAATAATATAATGTAGGGAAGACTTGTCCAAATCCGCAATATTAAAGCGAAATTGTATGTATGATGCATTTGAGAATGATGTACGAGTATGTTAAGAATTACGACCGAGATGATTCGACGTGCTGACCAGTTTGTTATCATTCTACGAGAAAATTAGACTACCGTATTTTCTTAAGATTTAGGCATATAATTTATATTTCCGTTGCTTCCATCCTTTTAATTTGAGTAATATATTTAAATTGTAAAATCTCTTACTTTTTCATGATTAAAACATACTTTTACCATTTATGTAGATTTTTTGTCGATTGTATGCGGATTATTGTGGACATTTTTAGTACTCATTCTTTATTGTTATACATCATTCAAAAGTCCTGCTCCATGGTTAAATGGTTAGCGTGCTGGCCTTTGGTCACAGTGGTCCCGGGTTCGATCCTCGGTACGGTCGGGAATTTTTACCAGCATTGGTTAATTTCGCTGTGTCATCTTCATCATCATATCATCCTCATCAGGACGCGCAGGTGACCTACGGGTGTCATATCAAAAGACCTGCACCTGGCAAACCGAACATGTCCTCGGACACTCCCGGCACTAAAAGCCATGCGCCATTTCCATTTCCGGTTCATTATTCAAAAACACCTAAAACTTAATTTACATGTGAGCAAAATTTCGACATTTACGCGGCCTTCCTCTTTTTGGACTGAGAGTTGCCTAACGTCGCACCGACGTAGGTAGGTCTTATGACGACGATGGGATAGGAAAGGGCTAAAAAGGAGAAAGAAGTGACCGTGCCTGACGTGAAAATTGGAAACGATGGAAAATCATACTCAGGGCTGTGGACAGTGAGGTTCGAACCAAGTATCTCCCGAACCGCGCAGCCACTTGTTCGATTTGAATATGAGTTGAAGCACCCCCATAAATTTTAAAAACCCGGATATAAACCATAACTTGTATTTTACAGTCACCTTCGTCATGTGGCTTTTATATGGACCATGGAAGGGTACATGGAATGTTTCCCTTTAATGAAGCTGTTAAAAAGAGCAATTTTTCAAGAGCAGATGAGATCACCTGATAGAGTTCGTGACGTCAGGAAGAGAGAGAATGGGGACCGCAGCGCGTGCTCCTAAAGATGTCATATATCAGATGGCAGTAAAAGCGGCGATATTAGCAACACGATACGTGATTGGTGGTTGTCCCCAATAACAGTTAACGAGCTACAACCTGTCTTATAAAGACTGTTTTATAGAATAGTCAAACCACAACATGTATGATTCTTGCAATACATCGATTTCCTTCAATAAAAAAGAAAAGTATACGGTGTAGCTTTCAATGAAAATGCGTGACGCCTTTCCGAGTTCATGCTCGAGTTAATGTAGATACCCGAAATTTGGATTAATGGAATTAAATTCTTAATCAGCGACAGGTAAAAAGATGAGAGAATAGACTACCTCATTGTCACAACTCGGAATATATGTCCTGAAACTACATCAAAGTCCCCCTCTGTGGTGTAGTGGCTAGTGTGATTAGCTGCCACCCCGCGGAGGCCCGAGTTCGATTCCCGGCTCTGCCACGAAGTTTGAAAAAGGGTACGAGAGCTGGAATGGGGTCCACTGAGCCTCAGGAGGTCAACTGAGTAGAGGTGGGTTCGATTCTCACCTCAGCCATCCTGGAAGTGGTTTTCCGTGATTTCCCACTTCTCCTCCCGGCAAATGCCGGGATGGTACCTAACTTAAGGCCACGGCCGCTTCCTTCCCTCTTCCTTGCCTGTCCCTTCCAATCTTCCCATCCCTCCACAAGGCCCCTGTTCAGCATAGCAGGTGAGGCCACCTGGGCGAGGTGCTGGTCATTCTCCCCAGTTGTACCCCCAACCCAGAGTCTGAAGCTCCAGGACACTGCCCTTGAGAATGTAGAGGTGGGATCCGTCGCTGAGTCGGAGGGAAAACCAACCCTGGAGGATAAACAGATTAAGAAGAATAAGAACTAGCTGTTGTACCGGTCATTGACGGGTTTGTTTTTCTGTGACTGCAGCAGTAATGACATCTAGACGACATGAGAAACATGACAGGAAACAGAGGAAAAATAAGTTAAAATTTGTTAGTGTAATGTTACTGTTGCCGTGAGGGATCCGGAAGGTCCTATCTCACTTGCTGTCCTCCCTCGTCATACTTCCTATCATTCCTTTCACGAACTTTTGCTTTTTTCCGGCTCGTCAATATTAGTTTATGCAGGACATAGGGAGACCTTTATTCTACCCCTTCTCTCCCACTTATTAAGACTCTTCTCTCCCTCAGTCATCGAGTCATTGTTTCTTCTCATTTCGTTAGTCATATCTTCCTTATCTACAGGGGCTGATAATCACAAGAGAAGAAGATTTCTACTAAAGGATTCCGAAGCCTGAGTCATTTGTGTTGGCTTGACACAGAATGAGCAATCAGAGGCTGAGGTCTGTAACATGCCAAATTTATGGTAATAGCGCCACGATTGCCCTTCAAAATAGTCTACTTCGTAAGTGATCCAGCCAGTAGACTGGGTATACTTGAACAGGTGTGACAATGTGTAAGGTATATAAAATGCATTTAATTCTAAGACGTCTCGTTATGTAATACATCACCATTATGTACGTTGACTTCGGAACGAAAATCATCTTACTACGTTGTATAATTAATTATGACACTGCAAACATAAAAGCTGCCGGCCCGGCGGTCTAGGGCTATCGTGCCTGCCTCTTATTCGCAGGTTTCGGGTTCGATTCCCGGCCAGGTGAGGGACTTTTACCTTTATCTGAGGGCTGGTTTGAGATCCACTCAGCCTATGTGATTACAACTGAGAAAACATCTGCCGATGAGATAGCGGCCCCGGTCATGTAAACCAAGAATAACGGCCGAGAGGTTTCATCGTGCTGACCACACGACACCTCGTAATCTGCAGGCCTTCAGGCTGAGCAGTAATGGTCGCTTGATAGGCCAAGGCCTTTCGCGGTTGTTGCGCCATGGGTCTTTTTACATATAAATGCTGCCGATCTTGCCTATAGGTTTAGCGAGCTTACCTGTTTCCAGAGATCCCAAGTTCGATTCTCGGTCACGCAGGGATTTTTGCCTGGATCTGTCCGCTTAACCTACGTGAGAATAAGACTGAGAAAATTCGTCGAGCTGGCCACGCGTTACCTCGTAATCTGCAGGCCTTCGACTTCAGTAGCATGTGCTTGATAGGCGCCATTTATCAATCAGGGCTATAATGCCAAGATTTATTTGTTAACACAACAGCTCACTCAGAATAATTCAACAAGTTCCACAACTCATCCAGCAAAAACAGCTACGTATAAATAATCTCTTCCTTGTAGCAAAGAGATCAATTTAACACTTACAAAACAGGCTACTAGATTTCGAATCGCAGATAGTCACAGGTGCTACCGTATATTCTTCAGCATTTTATAGCGTCACCAGTACACTTTCGTATCAGTTTATAGCTAATCCTGAATGAAACGAGGTCGTAGAAATTGGAAATACAACGAGATCCTGTTTTGATTATTTTCCTTTCTCTAAAAGATTTATGTTGTAGTAACCAAGTACCTACTTTGAATGGAACTAGTCGAATGAGTGGTTGCCATATACAACTCAGTAAGGCGATTTTTGTTCCCGAATTACTGTTATTTATATAGACAGAGAGATTGATAGATTGATTGATTGATTGATTGATTGATTGATTGATTTTTTAGACACATAATGTTAATATTCGTGGGAAACTTAGAGCTCAAGGCCCTTTCTCCGATGTAACCACAATATTCACAATGTATAATAGCTTATCAAATGAGTGCATGACATAGATTACACGTTCCACGCTTTGGACATTTTATATATTTAATTAAAATTATTATTATTATTATTATTATTATTATTATTATTATTATTATTATTATTATTATGATTATTATTATCAATGCTAAGGTTTCCTTTCCTTGGCCAACAGCTGCAAGTGCCGATAGGTTTGCTTGCCTTTAATGCTGTCTATAAGTTGTATTTTTAGTCTAACCTTGGTTCAATTTACCGTTCAGGGTTGTTTTTCCCCTAATACACAGCGAGGGATCCCATCTCTACCGCCTCAGAGGCAGTTTCCTGGAGCGTGAGACTTTTAGTTGGGGGATAGAACTGGGGAGGAGGACCATTACCTCGACCAGGCAGCCTACCCTGCTATGCTGAACTGGGGCCTTGTGGAGGGATGGGAAGATTGGAAGGAATAGGCAAGGAAGAGGGAAGGAAGCGACCGTCGGCCTAAGTTAGGTACTAAGTTGACCTCCCGAGGCTGAGTGGACCCAATTCCAGTCCTCATACCATTTTTCAGATTTCATGCCAGAGCCGGAAATCTAATCCGGGCCTCCAGGGTTGGCAGCTAATCACACTAACTACGACACCACAGAGGCGGACAATTTAATATGATTACCAAATTATAATTCACTT
This sequence comes from Anabrus simplex, assembly GCF_040414725.1. Taxonomy (NCBI): domain Eukaryota; kingdom Metazoa; phylum Arthropoda; class Insecta; order Orthoptera; family Tettigoniidae; genus Anabrus; species Anabrus simplex. The sequence continues at coordinate 635,827,634 of NC_090265.1, read as the reverse complement.
CCCATGTGGATACGCGCACCAAACATCACAGTATATCAAATTGCTTCTGAGAAAAGCGTGTCTACGGGGAATGTATTTTTAAACGACTGTACAACATTAAACTTATACAGTAGTAATAATAAAAATAACAATGAACTCTGAAAAAGTAAATAATATATTTTTTATTTTATTCTGCGACTGATTTAATGTCGTACCAACAAATCGAATGTTTTCGGCGACATAGTACGGGAAATATCTAGGACTGGGAAGGTAGCGGCCGTGCCCTCAATAATGGTACAGCCCCGGCATTAGCATGTGTGAAAATGGGAAACCACGGGCAAACTATCTTTAGGGCTGCTGACAATGGGATTTGAACCTACCATCTCCCGAATGCAAGCGCACAGCTAGGCGATCCTAACAGCGCAGCCAAGTTGCTCGTTTAATATAGTGGTACTTACGTAAAGAACAGATATAGTTATAACATAAATAATCACAAATAACTACAAACAGAATGTAGAGAGTGTTAATAAACTTAAAGAAACAAACTTTCTTCAGCTTATCACAGGTACCGTATTTCTGGATCACTCGAGCCACCTGGCTCATTTTGGGTTTTGGCCACGCGTTTAATGCAAAATTTCCCAGGTGAATTTAAAAAATGATCAAGAACACTAATGCTGAAACCATTCCCCGAGCCAGAGGAATTAACCAATTCCTGGCCGAAAATCGAACCCGAGACCCACATGAACCAAAGGCCAGTACGCTAACCATTTAGCTACAATACCGGTATTGGTGCCGTGTAATAATAATAATAATAATAATAATAATAATAATAATAATAATAATAATAATAATAATAATAATAATAATAATAATAATAATAATAATAATAATAATAATAATAATAATTGTACCGGGCGGTACACCTCCACGCCGCTTATTTAAAATTTGCGCCAATTAAAACTCCTCTGCTGGAGGAAGTCTGAACTTTATCTACGGTATTAATTTTCAAGTTTCTCAGAAGATGTCACTACTGGGAAATGTTGTAGTTTCTGAACTGGGTCGTTTTCGACGCATTTTTGTTTCCCTATTGTAAGAAGTGTGAACTTTCTCTTCTAGAGGACACTACTGAAGATCAACAATAGTGCACCCTAGTGCGAAGTGAAAGAACTGTTTTTTGGAGAAAGTTTTATTTCAAAAGTTTGTTTCTTGTTAAATTTCTTTCCGTTATTGTTTAAGTTGGCTGTATACCCCTTTCTTTCCCCTTGTTTTGTATTTAGCCAATCACGAATTTTTACAATTAATTTCTAACCAATCAGGTGTATCTTCTCCAAAGGGGATATGTTGCTGTACCCTAGCCAATAAAGTGATTGTGGGCGGGTGTTTTCTTCCCTGAAACGCCTCGAACTTTCCGCGAGAGTATATAAACTGCTGATTTTGGGGTCTCTGGGCCACTTCTGTTCCATCTTTCTGTGTGTAAAGTACATAGCAGGGGGCGGGAAGCGCCTCTTTCTTCGGGGAGCAGTTCTACACCAAGGTAATGGCCTTTTAATAACTTCTTTTCTTGCTAGCTCAGCAGTTTAACTCTCGGGCCGGGTCCGAAGCGTTTCCACCATGTAACTTTACCTAAAATGTAAAGATACCTTGTATTTATTCTATCCTTTAAGCTATATATTGGGATAGAGAGTGCTTAACCCTCTCGAGCTCCCACTCATATTGTGTTGAGGTGAACTTATTTCTCACAACCGATTCTTCCTTAATGTAATGTAAATTGTTCTTTTCTAAAGTCACCTCTGTAGTATGGGATTAGCCCTTGCATTAGTGGCCTAGAGCCAGGTTAGGGTTTTAAACAAATGCATTAGGAGTGCAGTTCGCCTCCTCTCAAATTGGTAGATTAGAGGCAATGTAATTAATCTTTTCTCATTTAATAGGCCTCAGTAGGTTGGGTATCTTACCCCTGTGTTTATGTCCTTAGAGGACAGCTTGAAAGTCAAGTTTGGTGTGGTATTTTATAGGCCAGAACATTGAGAGTGTATTGCTCTTTTGAAATTTGATTTCTGTGTGCCTCGAGCAGGCTTTACTGTGTAATTTTGGAGCAAGTGCTCCTGGGCATGATTGGGGTCTTCTGCCCCTTTGTTGAATTCCTGTATATTGTAAAATTGGGCTAATTGTTCAAGTATTGTGGGTTTGGCTCTCGGAGCCCATCCGGTAACTCTGTAATTGTACATTCTCGAATTGTGGCCTTGCTACTCTGTACCTGCCATGCTTGTTATTTTTTTGATTTTATAAAGAAAATATAACCTTGTTAAATTTTACATGAACTCTAATGTCGTAGCTTGAGACCTGTTCACACCCACACCTTCTTTCACCTCTAACTACCACGGAAATCTCCGTAACAATAATAATGGCTTTACGTCCCTCTAACAAATGTTACGATTTCCGGAGACGCCACGGTGTCAGAATTTAGTCCTGTAGGAGTTCTTTTACGTGCCAAAAATCTAACGACACGAGCTTGCCGTATTTGAGCACCTTCAGATACCACCAGACTGAGGCAGGATCGAACCTGCCAAGTTGAGATCAGAAGTCCATCGGCTCAACCATCTGAGTCACTCAACACGGCGCGGTGTATTGTGAAGTTCTATAATATTAACTGACACTGCCAATGCTGAGTATCGAACCTGCGACCTGAATAATTGGGAGTGAGCGCTAGATCAACTATGCATCCGGTCTTTCATGCACAGAGTTATTACGTAAGATTTGATATTTAGTCCACTCGTTCCACGTTGTTCCTCAGTAGTTCACGCTACGAAGTAAGCGACGCACATTTAGTCACTTTCGCGATATGTGGTAGTAGTGAATTGCTTACAAGGATACAGAATTCCTTTTCCGTTCATTCTGGTAGACATGGAGAGGAATTCGCGCGCACGCAACCAAATTCTGAGAGTGAAAGTCACATGACGTGGGAGAAACGAGCCGAAACACGAGTGTGCTATGCTATATAGGGGGGTGGACACCGTGAGGAATTCAGTGAATATAGTCTGCTGGATGCCGGACATGTAATTCACGGGTAACGGGTCTTAATAATGCGAGTTCACAGTGTGTGTTAATAAATGACAAGTAACACCACTGGCGTCCGCCTCTGTGGTGTAGTGGTTAGCGTTATTACCTGCCAGCCCCGGAGGTCCGGGTTCGATTCCCGGCTCTGCCACGAAATTTGAAAATTGGTACGAAGGCTGGAACGGGGTCCACTCAGCCTCGGGAGGTCAACTGAGTATAGGTGGGTTCGATTCCCACTTCAGCCATCCTGGAAGTGGTTTTCCGTGGTTTCCCCACTTCTCCTCCAGGCAAATGCTCGGATGGTGCCTAACTTAATGCCACGGCCGCTTCCTTGCCTCTTTCTTGTTTATCCCTTCCTGTCCCCCCCGCAAGGCCCCTGTTCAGCAGGTGAGGCCGCCTGGGCGAGGTACTGGTCATCCTCCCCAGTCGTATCCCCCGACCCAATGTCTCACGCTCAAGGACACTGCCCCTGAGGTGGTAGAGGTGGGATCCCTCGCTGAGTCCGAGGGAAAAGCCAACCCTGGAGGGTACGCAGATTAAGAAAGAAGAAGAAGAACACCACTGGCAGTAGCAGTATCCAGATTTATAATCAGATTGAATTTCCTTCATTTTTTTAGTTGAAAGACTTGTCCACAGTCCCTACTATGTGGCAACGGCCGTAGCCGTGTTGAAACACCGGATCCCGTGAGATCTCCGAAGTTAAGCAACATTGGGCGTGGTCAAGATTTGGATGGGTTGCCACGCGCTGTTGGTGGGGGTAGAATGGAGGAGCGGAAAGGGACTGGCCACGCTACTGTACGTAAACTCCGGCTCCGGCACACCTCTGCGAAGGTTCGGACCTGCCTTCGGGCAGAATAAACCCTTACCTTACCTACTATGTAAGCGCATACACTAAGGGTACAACCTTATTCTTTCTCGTCTGTTTGGCCTAATATTAAAGTTAGTCATTTATAGTTATTTTCCAACTCCATTCAGTTTCGCTAACCATACAGCTTAGGGACCCTACTTGCCGATACGTCGTCTTACACTTACTGTTAATCCTGCAGGTTGGCATTATGTAATCATAAATTGCTCGTGACTTGCGCAATTACACGTGCTTTCATATTGTGAAAATCGCTACTGTTTCATTTGCGGGTATAAGTAAAGCATATTTTCTTTTCCTGTAGGATTCCGAATCTATTTGGGTAATACCAGGTAAGTGGAATTGTATCATGTTCCAATAATGCATTTAATAGCGTAGCTGGTGTTAAATGACAAACGCAGAATTTTATTAATATGGTCGTACTTCGTCCAATTCGTATGTACAGAATTTAATTAGGATGTATAAGAAGCAAGAAAAATGTGCAAGAAAAGGAAAGCAACATTACCTCCTCTATAAAGATCAATTCAGTTCAAATGGAAGGAATTTTCGTTAACAATCTAACCTAACCGAACATTGTCTTGTCACGACTTTGGTACGGTTTACAGTCTTAGCCTTTGTGTATTATTATTGACTTACGGCCTATGTGCATATAATATATTTGCTTGCGTGTATTATTACAGCGTGATTTCACATCTGTGCGGCAAGTAATAACAAAAGACCGAAGAAAACGGTTAATATCAAACGCGTATATCAAAATAAATGTAGAAAAATATATAACATTAGCGTGAGGGTGAGAGACAGTGTTTATTTCCTTAATTATTCATTGAGCTTGAAAACTGACATAATTATGAACATCTTGATTGATCATTTACTTGGGAAACGGAACCTCCATTATTGATACATTGAGGTTAGTTTGTTGATGGTTATATCTCGTGATCTCAATATATAACTAGTCAAGTTGGCAGGAGTGATGAGTCATTAAAAAGAGTAATATGGCGGCGCTATTTGCTTTTTAATGTGTAACCTTACATGCCGCATTCTATACTCATGGTCAAGTTTCCTGATGAATATAATCCCTCCGTTTTAACAAATGTGTTGTAGTGCCTGAACTTGGTTCCTATTCACTGTCCATTGATTCAACGTGTTCTTCGTAAGATGGCATGACCGGTCTAACTTCCATATCCTGAAGTTAGTAGCTTCCTGTTCTAACCCATTCTGCTGAATCATCTTACCCAGATATCTTCTAATCTTCACATACTTAATGATCATCCAGTGAGGTCCATTACTGATGTTCGTCATCATTATCTCCCAAAGAAGTCTGCACTCCTAAGTTCTCGACTATTTCTGTCAGCCAATTGATCTTACTGATTGCTGAATAAACGTCGTTACCAGGAATGACCAAGTCATCCGCAAAAGCCAGGCAGTCCAATGTGCCGGTACGCCTCTTTGAGTTTGGGACGAAATCTGAACCGATCTTCGTTTGTTTCATCTAGGCACAATATTTTCCACCACTCTCGAATTACCTTTTCCAGAACACAATTGAAGAAGAGTGGGGATAGTCGTTACCTAGTCTGAGGCCTGTTTTGATTGTAAACGGTTCCGTTTGTTCCAAACGTAGTCGCTGCAGGGAAGTGACTGTTAGCAGCTTTAGATAAGTGCAGAATGTTTTTTCAAAGTTACAAAAGTGACAGTTGACGACAAAGTGGCTGTGCTGTTTGAATCACATAGCTATCAGCTTGCATTCGGGAGATAGTGGGTTCGAACCCCAATGTCAACAATCCTGAAGATGTTTTCCGTGGTTTCCCAATTTCACACCAGGCAAATGCTGGGGCTGTACCTTAAATAAAGCAAGGGATGTTTCCTTCCCCACTCCTAACACTTCTCTATCCCATCATCGGCAAAGTGACGATTCTGGACATTTTCTGACGTCGAGGTTCCCTTAATACTTCGTTCTGAAAACACTTCCTTATTAATGTATATTTCTTTCCATCTTTCTTTCTTTCTTAATCCGTTTACCGTCCAGGGCTGGGCTTTTCTCTCGGACTCAGCGAGGGATCCCGCCTCTACCACCTCAAGGGCAGTTGGGCCGGGAATACAACTAGGGTGGTGGACCTGCACTTTTCCCAGGCAGCCTCACCTGCTATGCTGAACAGAGGCCTTGTGTGGGGATAGGAAGATTGGAGGGGATAGACAAGGAAGAGGGAATGAAGCGGCCGTGGCCTTAATTTAGGTACCATCCCGGCATCTGCTCGGAGGAGAAGCGGGAAACCACGGAAAACACATTCCAGGATGGCTGAGGTGGGAATTGAACCCCCTCTACTCAGCTGACCTCTTTTCGCTGAGTGAGCCCGTTCCAGCCCTCGTACTTTTCAAATGTCGTAGCAGAGCCGAAAATCTGACCCGGGCCTCTGGTGGTGGCGGCTAATCTAAAGTGTATTTATAGGTATGTTGAATGTTACCTGTGTTATAATTAATGTTTCGATGGGATGAAAACTTTAAAGTGGATTGTATTTGAAAACAGTTTCTTCCTTGAATGTGGTTGCCTACGGTCAACTATGTATGCGATAGAAATTAGTGTAGTTCAATTTTGGAAAGAATGCAGCTTGGTATCACTGCCTCAGTGCTTACTAAAGCTCGGGACAGATACTGCACGTTCTTTCGTGTGCCCCTTAATGTTATCTACTTAAGTAAAAACCACCTAATGTTAACTTACTAGTCAGATGATAATCGAGGTGAACGATTTATTTGGGCCACTGTAGAGTATATGCCTAGGTATTCTCATTCAAGAAAAGTTCTTCTACATCACAAACTTGAAAGGTGGTGGTGGTGGTGATTATTGTTTTAAGAGGAAGTGCCACTAAGCAACCATCCTCTATATAACACTAATCAGAGAGAAGGAATAGAAGGGATCTGACACTTCGAATATGAAGGTATCGGCCAAAGAAAGACAAGAGCCACGAAGGGTGTGAAAATGAAAGGCTCCCTACGCCTCGAATGCTCTAATACCATCAAGGTCGGAAAAGAATAAGAGTTGACCACGGGAGGCCGGATAGGACATATGAAAATGAGGAGCCTGGCACAAGTAACTGGAAGAAATACAAGGACTCAGCAGAGAACCCCGCGGTCGCCAACCCACGCTCCCAAGTTGAGGGCCCCTAGAATCCCCTTTAGTCGCCTCCTAAGACAGGCAGGTGATACAGTGTGTGTTATTGTACCGCTCCTATCATTAGGGGGATCACAAAATTAAAAGGTGACGATTTTGGCCATTTTCTGACGTCGAGGTTCCCTTAATACTTTCTGAAAAGTCTTCCTGAACGTGACGGAAGTGACGAGTTATATTATTTTATTTATTTTTTAATATTAGCTCCGTTAAAGTTAGATTTAATGTTTTATTCGTTTATTCCTATAAGTAAGTCTCGAGAAGAAAGTCAATGAATTTTTTCCTCTTTTCTCTGCTGCATTTCGCTTTGCCGCATTCTGTCTCGTACCTCCCAAACAAAGGTAGTCCCACGATCGTGCGGCTCCATAGTTTGGCTCCTTCTCTCACGTATCTTGCCAAGAGGTCCACTGCCGCCCACAAAGAGGGAAATGTAGTTGATATTCATCTCTGCCGGAAGACTTTCATCACAATGTTAAGGCCAAAAACAGTACCTGACTGTGGAGCTTTTTCTGACGGAAGAAATTAATATTCCCCATGACACTCTGACAGTTCAGTTCCGATCTCAAAATTTCTCCTACGTGACAGCTCTATACGCCATGCGATGATGAATAAGATTATAGTGGTTCAACGGAATGGAGAAATGCAGACAGGTCCTAATGAATATCCACCCGAAGTCACCGGCATTCGAACACAGGATACTCGGGTTGAAAATTGTCCGACTCTTTTGCTGAATGGTCAGATTTGAGGCATTCGGCTCCCGGGTTCGATTCCCGGAAGGGTCGGAGATTGTAATCGCATCTGATTATTTCTTTTGCGCCAAAAATTTCCTCTTCATTTTCAGACAACATACTTCACTACCAACCACCACAGAAACACACAATAGTGATTACTACATCCATTCATATAGGGTTGGGATCAGAAAGAACATCCGTCTATAAAACAGGGCCAAATCCCCATGTGCGACTCAGTTTGCACCCGTGACCCCACCGATGTGAGGAAGGCGGTAGAAGAAGAAGATACGTGGGGTGAAAAATTAGTGGCTTGACCATAACTTTACAAGAATCTATGTTCTAAATCAATATTCGTGTTGATAAAAAATGAGCGAGGCAGTGTCTCAACTACGGTCACCGGTCGTTCGGGCGTAGAATATTTCGCGTGAGTGTTAGAAACAGGTAGGTAAGGGTTGTTCTGCCCGAAGGCAGGTCCGAACCTCCGCAGAGGTGTTCCTGAGCCGGAGTTTACGTGCGGTAGGGTGGCCAGCTCCTTTCCGCTCCTCCATTCCCTTACCCCCCGCCAACAGCGCGTGGCAACCCATCCAACTCCTGACCACACCCAATGTTGCTTAACTTCGGAGATCTCACGGGATCCGGTGTTTCAACACAGCTACGGCCGTTGGCAAGAAACAGGTGAATACGCAGAATTTAGGTTTCTTTTTGACTAGTCTTTCCTTTTGAGAATGCTAGCAAATCACATTATTTCCTATCTTCATCAGTTTCATTACATGTTCGTGAGTATCTTCGGGCATTACTTACCTCCATAGGCTGGATGGGAGCAGTAGACGTAGTCGGTTGCGGCTTGCTGCGCTCGGCTACCTCGGCTTTCGTACCTTGTACGTATGCTCTCTTACGTTCGTCTACAGATATTTTGGGCTTTTTCGATTTTTATTGGCATTATTTCTTCTTATTTTCTTCTTGAACATTCTTTAAATTAAGATATTCACTTTCACAAATTTTCACCATTTTCCACGTACCTGATCAAGTATTTTCACAAATATTTTGTACAGATATCAATAGATGAGGCATGAGCAAAAAGAACAACATCTCGCAGTAGGTGTTAATACGTCATTGTACCGAGTGTGTTGTCTTATTATTGTCTTATGATTATTATTATTATTATTGTACCGAGTTATACTAATTTTACTGTCCGACTCGTTCGCTGAACAATCAGCGTACTGGCTTTCGGTTCAGAGGGTCCGGGTTCGATTCCCGGCCGGGTCGGGGATTTTACCCTTAATTGGTTAATTCCAATGGCAGGGGGGCTGGGTGTATGTGTTGTCTTTATCATCATTTCATCCTCATCACGACGCGCAGGTCGCCTACGGGTGTCAAAAAGAAAGACCTGCACCTGGCGAGCCGAACCCGTCCTGGGATATCCCGGCACTAAAAGCCATACGACATTTCATTTCATATTTCATTTCACTGCACGCTCCGAGCTCCGATTCCGGATGACGGATACGCGCGCCAGCGACTATTGCACAGTTTAACCTGGAAAGTATCTGCTAGAAATAACATCATTCGTAAATTAACTGGCACCATCAGTGGTGCAGAGCTAAATGTACTCCGTACATCTGCCTTGGCATTGTGCTTCTCAGCAGCAGAATTTTCGGCACCAGTTTGGTGGAACTCCGCACATGTTAGACAGATTGATGTAGCTCTGAATGACACTGGATGCATCGTGACAGGATGTCTGAGTCAACTCCTATCCGTAAGATATATCAAATCATGAGATTAGAACCACCAGATATTCGGAGAACAACAGCTTCGGAAATGGAGAAGAAGAAGAAGAAGAAGAAGAAGAAGAAGAAGAAGAAGAAGAAGAAGAAGAAGAAGAAGAAGCAGGAATCTCATCAGAGGCATCTCCTGTACGGACACAGACAACAGCTTCCAAGGCTACGATGGCAGTTACATCATCACCCAGTAACCGTCGACTCCAACTGTTGTGAGATTCGTTACCTGAAGAACATTGGGAGAATGTTAAGGAGATACCTGCGGCGAGCAGCTATCATTTGCCGTATGCAATATGGAAGACGTTATATATGCTGAGAAGTGGAGTGTCCCGGTGCAAGGTGAATCTGAAGAAATGGAGATATATTACTGAAGAAGAGCGTTGTGAGTGTGGTGATTTATAGGACCCACAGCATCTGCTGATCTCCAGAAACCTGCCTGAAGGTTGCATGAACGATCTAATTCCTGCTAATGATAAGGCGATTATGACTGATGAAAGTTCGGAAGGCTGAAATAGTAGCCATCAACAGAAAGGACATTAAAACAATGGTCTTAGATCCTACTATTCGCTTTGAAAGAGACATAAATCAGGCTCGGGAAGTGGACCTAGCTATCTATGTTCCGTGCTTGCCTTACCTGTCATCTAAGTATAAAATACCTATCGATTGGTGGATTGACAGAAGCATGTTATTAGGAGACACCCTCCCTAGTCAGATATCGACTTTCATACAAAATTTGAGAGTTCCATTCTGCGAGTTAGAAAAAATAGTAGTACAGATACTGAGGGACTCTCTGAAAATCATTCATTTCCATCTATGTCTGAGAACGTGATTAACATTCCTCCCTCACTAACCCTGGAGAAAAGAAGATAACAGCATTAACGATTAAATTTCCATTTTTTGATACTTTAAAACTCCATTGAAATTGTAACTAAATACATAACTATTGGAGGACAGATGATTTATTTCGTTAATAAATCTCTTTCTACACAGATTTCTGTATTTATCTATGTAAAATTCATATCCTGAATACGTAAATAAAATAAATACCTGGAAAGTACTCAAGGCCCTTTGGACTTGCCCCCTTTTAAGTCATATTTTATATTTTAGTTATTTTAATAATTCTAAAATTATTGAAGGAACTCTGATATATACTTTGTTCGGACACATTCATTTTTAAGAAACGAGAAACGTTTTCTACGTCAATATCATTCAGTAGATGTGGGAGTCACAAAGGATATACACAGTACCATACTTTCCCTTCACTGTTAGATACTATCTTATCAGACTGTAAAGTATTTGTATTATTATACGTGGTATCACAAGAATCATCATCCTTTCAACACATATAATGAAGACCTTAGATCAATCTCTATTTCAAGGAAATACAGACAGAACACTAGTCTGTGTTGTTCATATACTATTCAGTGTTAAGTCTGATCGTATCTATCCTACTATTGTGTTCGTAACATACAGTACCGGTCGACTTGTACAGGCTGCTCCTGAGGGAATGCACAGTGTACATTCTTTTGAGATACACAGTCACTGCAGTTCTGTAATCACGAGTTCATGAATGTATTCAATGACTCGCAGCGGACGCATTATGGCAGGGATGACCTACTTTTTGGATTCATGACGTTGAAAATATGACGTGCAGTGACCGTCACGCAGCGTGTGGAGTATTTTTGTGTACTTCGTTGCGTGTTCTAATGACAACAATACACTCTGCCTCAGCGTCGCAATTTGCATCATGGCACAGTCAAGCTCTAGCGCTGTTGTTTCGTAATAAGTATTGGAATAACAGATAAGAATTTTTGTGAATGATATTATGCTGTATAGAGAAGTAAATAAGTTAGAGGGTTGTGAGTGACCGCAAAAAAATCTCCAAAATGGTGTGAAAGGGACAACAGACAATGGTATGATGGTAAACGGGGTGAAAAGTTAGGTTACTTCACTAAGAGGAAAAGTCCTATCAATTTCACTGCGTTGATGAGGTGAAAGTACCTCAAGAGGATCACAGTAAATACCTAGGCGTTAATATAACGAAATATCTTCATTGTGGTAATTACAGAATTGGAATTATAAACAAAGGTTGCAGATTTCTTCATGTGGTTATCAGGGTATTTAGGGGTTGTAGTAAGGATGTGAAGGATAGGGCGTTCCGGTATATGAAACCCTTACCAGGATTACTTTATTCGAGAACTGGAGAAGATCCAAAGGAAAGCAGCACAATTTATTCTGGGTGTTTTCCGGCAAACGAGTAGTGTTCTAAATAGAGTTGGGTCGTTCATGAACTAACTAGTTCATTTGAACGACTCGATTATGTGAACTAGTACGAGATCGTTCAAATATTTGGAACGAGTCGTTCACGCGAGCATACAGCATATTAAAGGAGGACGAAGATGTAAGCAAGCACCATCTATTGTAAAACTTACGTACTAGCTCAAGTCCGGCACGGAATACTATCTCTCTTGCGCCGCTGGTGCTGTTGCTAAGATAGTTTTACCTATTTCATTTCAACTACTTCGTTCATTTGAACGAAATGCCGCGAGGGCTGCTTCCATGAAGACAGCACAAATGAACTACCTCGTTCATTTGAACGACAAAATAAGCTCGCACAAAAATGGCCAATGGCGTGCCATGTTAACGGTCACGTGACAGCACATTTCTAATTTGCACATGAAATTCCTCAATCATTTGAACTAGTTCGTTTGAACGACTCAATGCGATGAACGGTATCGAATGAACTAGTTCAAGCGAATGAACTAACTGGACCCATCCCTAGTTCTAAACCAAGCGGTTGTGTGCCGTGCTTTCAGTTACGAGAGATGGCGAGGAATGACATTAGTAGACGAATAAGCTGAATGGAGATTTTAAAAGCAGGAATTCACGTTGGAATTCAAGAGAACAAATTGAGGCAAATATTCGTTTATGAGAAAAGGAATTAGATATGGGAATAATTTACCAAGGGAAACGTTCGGTAAATTTACAACTTATTTAAAATCATTAATGAAACGACTGGGTTAACAACTGATAGGGAATCTGCCACCTGGGCGACAGCCATAAATGAAGATCATTGGTGACAGTACGCAAAATTAATTATGATGACTAAACGACAACGAAGGTCATATGCTCAGAAAACAAAACTGGCCTGAGAGGTCACGTGATGGTCCTACTTTCGCAAAGGGTTATTCACAAGTGTTCGCTACAGTTAAGAAATGTTCGAGGTGTTATAGACTTCATAGTGACAAATGGCTTTAAATTGAGTTTCAACAAATTACGATCTCTCATAAACGCCTGAAAAAATACAAAGAGATCTTGTATAGCTTATTTCATACGTATTTCCATAACATGTTTACTTTCTTTTAACTTGTGAGTGGGCAACTGTAATAATATTAACAAGGTGATAAATGAACGAATGTATCCATCTGTACAAAGACTAATTCGTTATACACTGATTCACTTTGATTAGGCCGCGTGACACAATTCCCTTAAGTTTGGTCTTGATATCTGTACCAATGGAGCGGAATATCTCCTGTAGGTGTGAGTATCGATGAGGCAAATAACAAACTTATAGTTTTACTTGACTTCTGATACCGTTAGTATACCCACGAGACCTGCAGTTTTACGTGTAACCTGAACCAGAGGAACTTGACTTATCATTTTAAAAATCCCACATGCATTGGCCGGAATTCGAAAGGCGACCACCCTGATGAGAAGCAAGAGATGATGCCACTAATACATCACGGCCCGAATCTCATCAATGAATTAGTTACAAACGATCCATAGTTTCTTCGGCGACGGGGGCAAAAGCATTCTAATACAGTGGATATCGAATATACCAATAATAATGCTACGAGTTTTAATACTGTCTGTTTTGAGAAACAACAGAGTAGTTGAGTTTAGCCTTCTAAGGTAATCTCTAACATGCCAGAAAACGTTAAGACTAGGGTATCTCATATTGTTGCCATCTTAAATGCAAACCGTCCGCATTGAGATTCCATTCACAGATTTGATTGAGTGCTTAATGAACTGACAGCTTGCCTCGAGATTACTATTCCTACAGAAGCATTTATACCACAGTGGTTTCAACAGTTCACTACGTCGCTGATCTGATTTCAATTTATAGATCTGGTACAAGGGATACCAGCATGGGGAAAAAGTCCGGCTCCATGGCTAAATGGTTAGCGTGCTGGCCTTTGATCACAGGGGTCTGGGTTCGATTCCCGGCAGGGTCGGGAATTTTAACCATCATTGGTTAATTTCGCTGGCTTGGGGGCTGGGTGTATGTGTCATCTTCATCATCATTTCATCCTCATCATGACGCGCAGGTTGTCTACGGGAGTCAAATCAAAAGACCTGCATCTGGCGAGCCGAACATGTCCTCGGACACTCCCGGCACTAAAAGCCATACGCCATTTCATTTCATGGGGAAAAACAACCTCGTGACGAGAATTACGAAAAGGAGTGAGTTCACAGCTACTCTCATCCACAATGCAACGGAATTTCTAAGATTAACTTAACCTCTTACCAATGGCCATACCATGTTGAATACACCTGTTCTCGTCCGAAACCCCGCAGTTAAGCAACATAGGGCGTGGTCAGTACTTGGATGGGAGACCACTTGGGAACACCACGTGCCGTTGGCTCAATTCCTTTTGAGGCCGCCTGGGCGAGGTACTGGTCATCCTCCCCAGTTGTATCCCTCAAGACACTGCCCGGCGGTAGAAGTGGGATCCCTCGCTGAGTCCAAGGGGAAAACCAATCCTGCAGGGTAAACAGATTAAGAAGGAAGTTAACCCCTTAGTGAATACCGGAACCGTAAAGACAATGTCTTCTCCGTTTCCAAGCCTGTACCAGACTATCTACAAAAAGGCACACTTTATCCACACCGTTTATCAGAGAGACGTCACGCAGACTACATTTATAGGACTATGAACCACGATGTCCCCCAAACAAATAACAGACTCGTGACCCATTGATATCGAAGGCGACTGCTGCCAGCAAGGTGGCAGGCAGGCGAAGGAGTATCACGTGATCGGTATGACGTCATTCCTAGTCGTATTACTTCGTTCTCTTTAACAGTTTCTCTAACTAAATGGTCAAACCATGTGACAACATTTTCACAATTAAACCATACTGTATAGCAACAAACGCCTATTTAATATCCCATTCGATTTAACATGATTGCAGTGGAGGTGTTGGATGTTTTAAGGAACAGAGCAATGAGATTATCAGCTTCCCAGAATTAGGAGAATGAAGAGTCGCTATAACCTCTTGAAGAAGGAGGTCATCACGAGATGAAGGGACGGGATTTTGAAGAGAGTCCCTAGCATTCATTCTGTCTGATAGCCTATCTTACGAAGTGTCTCTCCTACGCAATTATGTTTATTAAGGATTGAGGGGAAGACTGCTGTTCAAAAAAGACCATTAGAGATATTAATGACAGTGATCTGGAGACCGAATTTTCCGGCTCCTTCACTGTATGGTCAAGGTACTGGGGCTAGGTTCAGAGGGCCCCGGATTCTAATCCCGTTCGGGCTGATCGTTTTTACCGCGGTGGATTATTTCCTCCAGTTCGGAGGGCTGGATGTTTGTTTTAATTTGAAAACATACATTCATTTACTTTACGTCCAATACATCACACTGAAAACCGCCACGAAAATGAACAATAGTGAACACACAAAGTTGGAATCAGGAACGGCAACCGGCCGTAAAACTAGGCCAAATCAATTCAGAGTGTCGACCAAAATAATAGATAAAAACGTAAGGAAGAAGAAGACAGACTTCTTTCGTTCTTGGCCTACAAACCATAGCAATTCCATCCCAACCAACCGCATGTGAATAGGGGCGGTAGAATACACCCATGTTATATCCTTTTTTTTTACTATTTGTTTTACGTCACACCGACACACATAGGTCTTATGGTGACGACGGGACAGGAAAGGCCTAGGAATAGGAAGGAAGCGGCCGTGGCCTTATTTTTTGCTATTTGTTTTAAGTCGCACCGACACAGATAGGTCTTATGGCGACGATGGGATAGGAAAGGGCTAGGAGTGGGTAGGAAGCGGCCGTGGCCTTAATTAAGGTACAGCCCCAGCATTTGCCTCGTGTGAAAATGGGAAACCACGGAAAACCATATTTAGGGCTGTTGACATTGGGGTTCGAACCCACTATCTCCCGAATACTGGATACTGGTCGCACGTAAGCAACAGCAGCTATCGAGCTCGGTACGTTATATCCTGAATGCCATAGGAGGTAGTTAAAAGGGGTAGCCTAAACCCCCGGAATTTCAACTTGGGCGAGTTGGTTTGCGACCACGGACCGGCTAGCTTTCGCTTACTTGTGTCATTCTCCTCACTTTTATCTTTCCTGTATAACCTCCCTTGGTTAAGTCTCGTTTCCTTCCAACTCGAAGGTATTAGGTTTACGAGGCCTAGATAGCCCTTCATTTCCTTTTTTATTCCTTTTGTTCATTTTCTTCTGATGGTGGTTGCCGAGTTGTATTTCTACTTAAAGCAATAGTCACCAGCTACTCCAATCATGAACCAAGCAACTACAACTACTGACTTTTAAAATTAAATCAACACAAAACCTTCTAATTATAAATTTGAGAAGTAAAAAAAAGAATGAAATGGCGTATGGCTTTTAGTGCCGGGAGTGTCCGAGGACATGTTCGGCTCGCCAGGTGCAGGTCTTTTGATTTGACTCCCGTAGGCGACCTGCGCGTCGTGATGAGGATGAAATGATGATGAAGACGACACATACACCCAGTCGCCGTGTCAGCGAAATTAACCATTGATGGTTAAAATTGCCGACCCCGCCGGGAATCGAACCCGGGACCCCTGTGACCAAAGGCCAGCACGCTAACCATTTAGCCATGGAGCCGGACAATTTGAGAAGTAATGTTTGAATACAGGTATACGGAAGAGGACAACAACAAAGTCTCTTTCTCCACAGTGTTCCGGTCCTAGACTTACCATCACCAGACAAGCGGCGTGGCACATTTCACAATGTAAAGCTTGGGTTTTGTTCTTGTGAACAATGTCACTAACCAGAAGGGGACGATTCAGTTACTGTGACGAAAGATAATCTTCATGTGTATAAATGGAACAGGTGACGTTATGTGTCAACCATTTGTTTGTCGTGTGCCAAACATGAACATGGTGCACCTTCAGGTAAGCACCTAACTACTGTAGTCTCTTACGTCGCTTTTAGATTAGAATAATTTATTTCGGAGGACATATTTGGTGGTCAAACGTAACACACGGACAGCATTGGCAACAACCATATACTGTAACGCACGCATGAACTCAACCATAGTTATAGTTAGCACAAACCATTGTTCAGTGTAACTTTAGAGTGTGAAAAATAAACCTATTTACATATTACGGATTTCATTTATCTAAGAGTTTCCGTGGCTCAGGTGGCTCACCTCTCACCAATGGGTTCCGTGGTTCAAATCCTGATCACTTCATGTGAGATTTGTGCTGGACAAAAAGGGGACGGGACAGGATTTTCTCCGGATACTCTGGTTTTCCCTGTCATCTTTCATTCCAGCGACACTCTCAATATCACATCATCTGTAAATCATTAAACATTGCCCCAGAGGAGTGCGACAGGCTTCAGCAGCCGGCACAATTCCTATCCTCGCCATCAGATGAGAGCTTCATCCATTCCATTCCTGATCCAGTTGAATGACTTAAAATAGGCGCTGGATTTTTCATTCATCTATTTGTGCATTTTAAATAGATGGTGGTAGTGATTACGGTTTGAATAGAAAGTAAAAATGGACAACCATCCTTTATTACCATTAATCAGGAAGAGAGTAATTGGAAGGGTCCTACATTTCGATAAATGAAGAAATTGTAACACAAGGGCCACGAAGGGAGTGAAAGTGAAACACTCCCCAGTGTTGAAAAAGAAAAAGAGTCGACCAGAAAATACAGATGAAAGTGAGGAGCATGACACAAGTAAGTGGAAGCAATTTCTTGACTTAGTTAAGGGCACCGTTGTCGCCAACCTACGCTCCCAACTTAAGAGTCGTAGGTCCACATTCAGTCTCCTCTTACGACTGGCTGGGAACACCATGGATGTTATTCTACCACGCTCACCCACAGGTGGGAACATTTTAAACATTGTTAAAATAAAATAGTAATAGCAGCAATAATGAAAACGTCCAACTACTTGCTGAATGGTCAGCATTGAGGCCTTCGGTTCAGAGGGACCCGGGTTCGATTTTCGGTCGGGTTGGGGATTTTGATCATGTCTGACCGAATCTTTTATCCCGGGGCTGGGTGTTTGTGTTTATTTCAACACTTTCCTTTTCACATTCAGACATCACATTACACTACCTACCACCACAAAAACAAGAAATAGGGATTACATCCCTCCTTATAGGGTTAGCGTCAGGAAGGGCATCCTGCGGTAAAACAGGACAAAACAAACATAAGATACACAGTTCGCACCCGCAACCCCAGAGGTGTGGGAAAAGCGGAAGAAGAAGAAGAAGAATAAATAATGAAAAACACACTGTAAATAGTCAAAACTGAGTGAGTTCAGTCGGATGATAAAATAAATACAAATTTGTTATACGTTTGTGTAGTGTTATTGTTATAAAGACGTATTCTACACATGATGTCTTCACAAAAACAAAGTTTTTAGCTATTTAACACCGCATTAATACCAACAGTCTTCAGCGACAGTAGAAGGAATATCAAGTCCAAGAACAATCATGGCAATAATTAAGGTACAGACACAGCATTTTAAGCATTTATCTACTGTTCAAATGGGAAACCACCATTATCATTGCTGCTGACGATAGGATTCAAATCCACTATCTCCCACAAACAAACTCACAGCTACACGACCCATACAGCCAGCGTAGCCAAATCACTGGACGTGTGAGTGTGAAGCAAGCAGGATAGTGGTGATGGTAATGATTTACCGATAGGAATTTCATTCAGTAGTAGGTTAGAATGCAAACGAGTATGCCAATTTTGTTATGAGATTTGCATAGATATTGGAGGTACGACCTGTTATAACCCCTAGAGTATATGCAACACTCCCAACACAACTGTAAAGCGGACAAGTGAATACTTTATACACGTTTTCATTCTAACCTATCACAGTATGAAATTCGTATTGATGGTTGTTGTTTTAAGGAGAAGTTCAACTGGGTAACCATCCTCTTAACACTATTCAGAAGCAAAACGAAAGAGATGTGACCCTTTGAAGAATAAGGGTATCGGAAAAGGAAAGAGGAGGAAGACGAAGGATTTGAAAGTGAAAGGCTCCCAAGGATTCGCAAGCCAAACAATGTAGAGTTCGGAGGAGAATAGGAGTTGATCAACGAAGGTGATAAAGAAAAAGAGGAGCGTAACAAAGTAAGGAAAAGCAAGAAACAGACTCAACTTGTGTCCCCTCACGGTCCAAAGCTCAGAACCCCTGTGAGTTACCCCTTATTGTGGATGTATTCTACTTTCCCCACCCACAATGGGTAACACTTAAGATGGTATTAAACTAAAGATTAATAACATCAGTGTTCTAAATATATATTTTTTTCACACTAATCTGTAAATTTCCCTTCTGATGTTATTCGTTTTGCGTCTCACCGACTCGTACAGCACTTATGGCAACGATGGGCTAGAACAGCCCTAGAACTGAGAAGGAATCGACCGTGGCCTTAATTACGGGCAGCCCCGACATATGCCTGGTCTATACTACAAAGCAGGAAACTTTTAGTGATAGACAATAAATCCTACTTCTGTGTGTGTGGCAGTGCAATGTATAAAGTACCCGCCTGTGATGCATAATTAATCAAGTTATTAATCTGAATGTCTACGAGATCGGAAGGTATCACAGCATTACACATCTTTTCCATGGTTCATTGATAAGTAGATATTACTTTTTGACGTGTACCAAAACCCGCGTAAAATTTAATAATAATAATAATAATAATAATAATAATAATAATAATAATAATAATAATAATAATAATAATAATAATAATAATAATAATAATAATATCCGACTCGTTGCCTGAATGCTCAGCGTACTGGCCTTCGGTTCAGGGGGTCACGGGTTCGATTCCCAGCCGGGTCGGGGATTTTAACCTTCATTGGTTAATTCCAGTGGCTCGGGAGCTGGGTGTTTGTGTTGTCCCCAACATCCCTGCAAATCACACACTACACATAACACTATCCCCCACTACAATAACACGCAGTTACCTATATATGGCAGATGTCGCTCACACTCATCGGAGGGTTTGCCTTACAAGGGCTGCACTCGGCTAGAAATAGCCATACGAAATTAATTAATTAATAATAATAATAATAATAATAATAATAATAATAATAATAATAATAATAATAATAATAATAATGAGCTCGAACCTTTTCAGACATGACAGTCAGTGGCGGTAATTATTTATTGAAGGATTTCCTTATATATGACATCCCTTGTAACTTTTCTTATAATTTTATTTACGTCGCACCGACACAGTAAGGTCTTACGACGACGAAGGGATATGAAATGGCTATAAGTAGGAAGAAAGCGATCGTAGTCTTAATTAAGGTTCAGCTCCAAAATTTGCCTGGTGTGAAAATGGGAAACCACGGAAAACCATGCTCAGGGCTACTGAAAGTGGGGTTAGAATCGTTCAATTGCTGGGCAGCAAACCGGCGGCTATTCCCGCCAACGAAGTACAGCTGACTAGGAAGATGACATCCCACCACATAGCGTTGGCGTCAGAAAGAATATTCAGCCGTAAAACTAGACCTGATACGGGCTGACTAATGAATTTATTAATAGAACAGGAATAATAATAGCAATAATAATGTTACTTTCCCCCTGTGGGTGGGGCCGGTAGAATACACTCACGGTATCTCCAGCCTGCCGTAAAAGGCGACTAAAAGGGTTCCCAGAGGCTTACATTTTTGTAGCATTTTTGAGTCTGACATTGCTTCCAGTTATTTGTGTCAGGCTACTCGCTTTCATACTTCTTATCCGACCTCCCTTGATCAATTCTTGTTTTTTTTCCGTCCTGACGGTATTAGGTTTCCGAGGCCCGGGGAGTCTTTCATTTTCAAGCCCTTTATGGTGATTGTATTCTTTGGCCAATACATTCATTCTAAGCATTGTTGGAACTTTTCATATTTTGCTTAGGATGGCTGCCCAGTTATACTTTTCCTTGAGTCAATACAAACTTTATAAACTGCATTCCTTCAGACCATTTACAAATGAAACTGACCAATTAAAGGGTGATGTACATGGAATACACCCATTAGTGTAAGTTACCACCAAACACACACTTTCCTTGAAATAAAGTATAACTATTAATGCTTTCATTCCACACCCTGAAGGGGTGGGACAGGCCACCTAGAGGGTAACGCCCTCTCTCTGGCCAGGAGAGGTGACGGGGAAGTGGAGATAAAGAAAAATGAGATGTGAAGGAATGGCTTCTGTGCTAAGGAGTACTTGTAGAGATGAAACTTTATTGAAAGAGATACAATGTCGTGTACATTCAAAAACGGAGATGAGTGAAGAGTGCTAGGGAGAAGATGGGAAGCTAGGATGTTGAGGAGGGCAAGGTAATGTGATGGTTGGGGAAAGTAGTTTGGCGGGGGTGGGACTGTAGAAGATCGCAGACGTGGACAGGGTGAGTGAGGAGGGAGAGGCCAGGGACGACTGCGGGCTGGAGGAGGACGGTGTAAGGGTTGTGGAGGTGAATAAGAGGGTGCGACCCGGTGATGGCGACCGTAGAGGTAGAGTCCTTGAGCGATGAGGCGCTGGATGTCGTCGGGATTCTGAAGTTGGAGGCACACCAGGAACGTTGGACCGTCGGCATTGTAGATGCGAGAAACTCGTCGTACAGGGAGGTCTGCCTGGCGAAGATCTTGAACAATGGCTGCAGGCGCTATGCTTGGAATCACACCGCGAATAACACAGCTGTAGTTGGAAGAATGTTCAGGTGGCGGTGAACTTACCACGTTCGTAGGACGAGCGGTGGAAGGTCCCACGGCAGACCGCTGAATACATGTAGGCTGGAGATTTATGGGATCAGAGGTGGGAGGGGTGGGGAGAGAGGTTATCAATAGGGGAAAAGGATGGGATGTAGTAGTATTAGTAATAGGAAGGATGGGAGAGGAGTGAGCAGAAGTAGTGATGGTGGTGGTAGTAGCAGTAGTGGGAACAGGTATGGTAAGAGGAATATTGAGGGATGGGTAAGCAGAAACAGTGGAGTTGATGATAGTAGTTGTGGATAATGGAGGGGGTGGGGTGAGAAACACGGAGGAGGCGTACTTGCAGCAGGCGTAACAGGGTCTTCAACATCCAAGATCTGTGCGATGACGTGTGAAGGTGTAGATGTCACTTGGTGGAAACGGCGATGAAGAAACACTCCATTAGTCTGAACGTGGTTACAGACATCCAAAGTGTGGAAAAAGAGAAGCACCTCTAGTGCGAGATCGGGGCCGTCGTAAAGTCTGGTGACACCAGACACACTGTGTGTGCGAAGGGCACTGTAAATGTCCTGGTCCGAGATCGCTGGGTCAACGTCATTGATTATAGAGGTAAACATGGCTGGGGAAGGCCGGCCTCCAACTTGGTGCCAGTCGATATGCTTATTGGCTCGGCGAGGTGCGAAGTTACAAGTGTGGCGTCACCCCGGCCGATCAAAAATTAAGGACGGACCGCATAGAGAATGTGGTGCCGCACCATTGTTGTCATAGCAGTGGTGGTGAATATTGTTTTAAGTGCACATACAACTGGGCAATCATTCTCCGATAACATTAATGACCGAGCTCGATAGCTGCAGTCGCTTAAGTGCGGCCAGTATCCAGTATTCGGGAGATAGTAGGTTCGAACCCCACTGTCGGCAGCCCTGAAAATGGTTATCCGTGGTTTCCCATTTTCACACCAGGCAAATGCTGGGGCTGTACCTTAATTAAGGCCACGGCCGCTTCCTTCCCACTCCTAGCCCTTTCCTGTCCTGTCGTCGCCATAAGACCTATCTGTGTCGGTGCGACGTAAAGCAAATAGCAAAAAAAAAAAAAATAATAATAATAAAGATAACATTAATGAGAGGGTAGGGGAGGAGTAGAGGGAATCCGACAATTAGAAAATGAAAGTATCAGCAAAGAAAGACAAGGTCATTATTTCTTTACTTCTAATTCTATCTAATTCATTTCTCTCAGAGAAACATTCTAAACCTAGCGGCCGTGGTTCCGACACAGATCATCCGTTTCTACTATTGGTTTTGGGTCACACGGACTCAGAGAGTTCTAGTGACGACAACAGGATAGCACTGGGGAGGAAGCGACCATGGTCTCAGTTAATGAAAAGACCCAGTATTTGCATTTTTAACGATGGAAAACAATATGGAAACATCTTCAGGACCGGGCGAGTTGGCCGTGCGGTTAGAAGAGCCCGGCTGTAAGCTTGCATCCGGCAGATAGTGGGTTCGAATCCCAAAGTCGGCAACCCTGAAGATGGTTTTCCGTGGTTTCCCATTTTCACACCAGGCAAGTGCTGGGGCTGTACCTTAATTGAGGCCACGGCCGCTTCTTTCCAACTCCTAGGACTTTCCTATCCCATCGTCGCCATAAGACCTATCTGTGTCGGTGCGACGTAAAGCCACTAGCAATAAAATCATCTTCAGGGCCACCGACGGTGGGGTTCGAACCCACCATTTCCCGAATGCAAGCTCACAAGCTACACGAGTTTAAAACACGTAGCCAAATCGCTAGGTCAATTGAAGGTGCTACTGAACACTGAAAGTGTTAGATCAACGTACTATTTGGAGAGTTTAGCACATAAATTACCGTCAATCTGATTGGGAAAAAGGGACTGCCTGGCTGAGGCGGTAAAGGCGTACTCGGTTAGCCCGGAAGGACGTGGGTTCGAATTCCCGTCAGGAAGTCGTAAAATTTAAGAAACGAGATTTCCACTTCCGGAGATGCATATGGCCCTGAGGTTCACTCAGCCTACATAAAAAATGAGTACCAGGTTAATTCCTGGGGGCAAAGGAGGCCGGGCGTAGAGCTAACCACTCTACTCCATCACGTGCCGCGGTTACCAATGGTGGAAGCCTTTACCTTCCACTCCTCCAAGGGCCTTCATGGCCTGTACAGAGGTGTCTTTGTCTTTGTCTGATTGGGAAAATGCTCGTGTTAGGAAGATATTGGCCTACGATAGATACAACTTGTACGGAGAAAATTCTCTGATAATGCTACTAAAATAGTCAACCTAACGTGAGGGAGAATTTCTGGTCAGAGTTGTAAGTTGTAATACTGTAGCTCTTCTTTTTCAACCACTTTTCCCACAACTGGACGGTCACGGGTACAAACTGTGTCTCATGTGTGGATTTCGCCCTCTTTACGACCGGGTGCCCTTCCTGACACCAACCCTATATGGAGGGATGTAATCACTATTGTATGTTTCTGTGGTGGTTGGTAGTGAGGTGTGCTGTATGAATATGAACAGGAAAGTGTTGGGAAAAGCACAACCACCCAGTCTTCGAGCCAGAATAATTAATTAGACGAGATTAAAATCCTCCAACCCGGCCGGAAATCGAACTCAGGACCCTCTGAACCGAAGGCGTCAACGCTTACCATTCAGCCAAGGAGTAGGACGTAATATTACAGAGTATATGGCGATATTTACACATGAAATTAAAATATATGTCAAAACTGACATCTCATTAATGTATTTTATATTCAACTCTTGTGAACATCTTGAAACGATCTGCACAGCCGATATAGACTGACGAAGAATATTGTGAACAGAATCAAAAAGTCTATGATTTATTCAAAATACGGTTGCATTTTAGTGAGGTGACGTTGTGTTAGTCTATCGAAGTTGCTAGACGACAGCAGGGCGATCGTGGGCACGTCAGTGGACCAGGTGCAGATCACATGAGTTTCGCATAACCGACAGGATTAGAAGAATTCTAGAGTGGATGTCTGAAATAGAAAAAGCAATAGGGCGAATTAAGAATTGAACGTGTGTTGATTGTTCAGATGCTAGCGAATTTTCGATCTATGTAAAAATACCGTTAAAGCAAAATGAACCATTACCCTCGCTAAGAACTGACTGACTGACTGACTGACTGACTGACTGACTGACTGACTGACTGACTGACTGAGCAGACAGATTTAGGCGCTCCTTATCTGGCGACAGAGCGGTATGACAGAACGCCAGACGTAAACAAACCGTAGTTTCTAGCATAGCCGGGTGAAATTGTATTTATAATACGTAATACCAGCTCAGTAACACAATTCTATTAATGAAATAATTTGAAAAGGAAACAAAATATCAAATATAATGAACTATACTTGCCCCATTTTTAACATGCAGATGTGAAAGCTGGACAATGCTAGTAAAAGACGAAAGCAAGATAAGAACATCAAAAATGAAGTATTAGAGAAAAAAAATACGTAAGTTCAGGAATAAGATAATAATGGAGCGGAGTCACTTCGATGATACATAAGTAAGAGACAACTAACTTTGTTAGGTCATACTGAAAGAAAAGTAGAAAAATTGTGTGAATCAAGGCCAGAAGGGAAGAAAAGTATAAGAATATCAAGATTTAATTATTTTAATAATGAAAAGACTGGAAGGAAATTAGATAATAAGACAGATGAAAGATTAACTGGGGATCACAGGGTGTGTGGGGAAAATAGATCAAAGCTGGAACCCATTCACTGGAATGGAATAATTGGAACGCAAAGATAAAGATGATGAACAGGAAGAAGAGTAAAAGAAGGAGGAGATGAAGAAGAAGAAGAAGAAGAAGAAGAAGAAGAAAGTTTTACCGACGTAATCATCAACCGCATGTGTTTACTCTATGTAGTTATCCCTGTATAACCTGTGTAATAACTGTAACTTCCTGCAAGAGTCAATGGAGAGTGAGTTGAATTTTTGAGGGTATAAAGAAATCCATTCGGCATTCTATGTCGTAAAATATTGGCATGTTAAATGTATCAGTTTACATATGCGTTGTTTTGAATTTGATCAATTTAGAGATAAAAACAAAATGTGCAGTAATAATTTCGATGGGGTGACCACGTCATCTGTATACCTAGCACGCGATCTCCAGAACAAGTGATGAATTCTCAATTCTCATGGACAATGCAGTCAGCGGCCAGCGTGTCTCTGATGGCACAGCGAGTACTCCAGAACCATTCTGCCCATATTTACATGAGAGATCAGTTAAGAGTTAATAAAGCCTTAAGGCTATCCGTGGAGTGTCTGAAGTGATGGATGAGGTTTTATGAACGTAACACTTGGAATTAGTGATGTAAGTGTTAATAGCAATTAATACGGCTAGATATGTTTTTAACATCTAATTGCCGAGAAATAAGTTACTCCCCTACTACAATGAACTTCCATTTTTCATAACGTCGACACACATTCAATTTCCATCCGCACTTTTTGTACGACTCAGCATCTGGCTAGAGGAACACTTGACGTTAAATGCAACTTAATAAGCGTATTTTAACTGCCATACCTTAATTACATCCCGTGTTAATTGTAATCATTAAACTACTGCGGTGTTAAATTATAGGGTTCCTTTCTTTCTTCCAACCGTCCTTGCAGATCACGCTCTAGAAATCATTTCTCCTTCAGAAACTGGGTTCTGTATACGAACTACATGTGATACACAACTTGTCCAAACATTCAGTCATACTTATTACACCACGCTACAAAGTATACAAGTTTTTTTCGTTTAGTACCCAGTGCATGCATTCGTTTACGTAACACAACACTTCTATACCGATGATAAGTCCTGTAAGAAAGTATACTTGATTATAAATATGTTTATGGAAAAGTATGACTCTTATTATTATGTAAGGCTCGGCTTCCTCTTATGGAAGACTGACTGCAAGAGAAACTAATATAATAATTAAATCATATACAGCGTGATGATGTTACAGACTTTCAGGCATGATGGAGGACGTGAAATGGATTAATTTGAGATAAGGAACCATGTTGAGGAAACAATCGAATCAAAACTTAAACAAAATTCTACTCATTTACCTTCACAAGTTTTACAAGGTGCTCCATTTACGACAAATGTTCGAAATGGCATCCCCCTGCTATTTTTGCTTTAACGTTTGACTGCCGGCCGCAGTGATGTAGTGGATACGACGTTGGTCTACTAATCCCAAGTTAACGGGTTCAAACCTGACTGAGATCAGTGCCTCTTTTAAGGGTGTTTAAAGGTGACACCCAATGTCGTTGGTTTCTGGCACGTTAAAGACCTACTGCAGGACGAAATTCTGAGTACCCCGCGTCTGTTAAGAACAGACGGATGTTAAACAACTTGAATTATTATTAACTTTTGACTCGAACATTTCCGGACTGCACGGTTCCTTGTCTCAAGTTGATCCATCTGCCTCTCTCCATCATCCCTGAAACTTAGTAACATCATCACAGATACACACTGTATAGAAAGACAGGAACATGAAGTCATGAATACGAACACATAAAAGGATAAATAGGTAAGTGTGGAAAGAGAAGACAAGGTTAAACACGAAAACAACAGAAGAACAAGAATAATCGCCATGCACTGTGAAGATTTAACACGTTTATCCTATGAAAGCACAAAACGCACCCTGACACATTCATAGCTTGTTCGGAAAGCTAAAATCAAAGTAATTTTGAAGTGATTGAAGGAAGTAATTTTAAATAATTTGAGGACAGTAATGAAAATATAGTGCTACCCTTAGTCGAGTTGCGAGTTATTCCCTGTGCCATGTCTGTGTGAGTGGATGACGCAATAGCCGCCTGACCCATACAGTCATGACGTCACCTAGTCTGCGATGAGCTTCCGTACAGCTTATAGCGTGATTGCTTCTTTTACAGCGGTCATCGATCGATTTAATGCGTTTCATGGCTTCTGAATCGTGCTGTACAGCGTATTTTAATTTACTTTAGATTTTTAAATGCAACCCGCACAAAAATGTTGAAGATTCATAAGGCGATTGCAGAGAGAGAACGGAAATATCGTCACACGTTACAACGCTTGTTTACAGGCTGAAGGAAAGCGTTTTCAACACTTATTGTACTAGAAAATTGTTTTTCTATCAATTTTTCAATCTGATTATTAATTCACCGAATGTGATGGGTTTTTCTACGGGTGTAGGTAAACGGTGCAATGGCGACTGTGCTCCCGTTTACCGACAAGCGGCATGCAGGAAGGACGGCAACTCTTGTGGGACTCACTCTGTATCACTATACTAAAGAATTCGCCGACAGTAATGGGTAGTGTCTGAAACAATAGGGACGAAATCTCGTCCAACTAAACTTTATAACACAATTTTCGCAACAATGCGGTGCCTCGTAACAACATGTAGTTTACATCTGATGAGCAGTTTGTGCCGAGGTGCCGTGCATCAGGATGTAACACTTCAAAGAGTAAGCAAAGCGAAGTTATCTCCGTAGAGGCTATTGAAGGCCCTGGGAGGGGTGAATAGTAAAGGCTTCCACTATTCATAATTTCAGCACTAATTGTCAGTGTACCCGAAGGCCCCGGGTTCGATTCCCGACCAGGTCAAAGATTTTTACCTGCACCTGAGGGCTGGTTCAAGGTCCACTCAGCCTATGTGATTAGAACTGAGGAGCCGACAGTGAAATAGCGGCCCCGGTCTAGAAAGCCAAGAATAACGGCCGAGAGGATTCGGCGTGCTGACCACATGACACCTCGTAATCTGTAGGCCTTCGGGCTGAGCAGCGGTGGTTTGGTAGGCCAAGACCCTTCAAGGGCTGTAGTGCTATGGGGTTTTGTTTGTTTAATTGTAAGTACAATGGTTAGCTCTACGCCGGGACGCCTTTGCCCCCAGAAATTAACCTGGTACTCATTTTTGTGCAGGCTGAATGAACCTCTCGGCCAAGTGCACCTCCGCAAGTGAAAATTTCCTTTCTTAAATTTTTCGACTTCCTGACTGGTAATCGAACCCACGTCCTTCCAGGTAAATCGAGCACACCTTTACTGCCTCGGCCAGGCAGCCCCTACTTCGAGGAGTAGAAGAGGAAAAAATTATTTTTTATCTGCAGCTTGTCGGCCTGAGAATCTGGGACAGTGTAGCGCTGGCCTTCTGAGTGCAAGGTGACGGGTTAGATTCTGGTGCTCAAATACGCCAGTCTCGTGTCAGTAGATTTACCAGCACGTAATAGAATTCATACCGGACAAATTTCCAACACTTTGGCATCTCAGAAAACGTAGAAATACAGTGATGTCAATTACTACGTTCTGTAGCCATGTTGTAGGGGGGACGTACAATCTCCCGCGAGGAGAGACGGGTCAGTCCACCTGCTTGTGTCAGCGTCACTACGCTCAGTTCGCAAGGCATCGTGTTTGAGTGTGGTCAGGCGTACTGTGTGTTGTTTTTGAACATTCAGGAAAAATTTTCCGTTTGGACAGCACCATTCTGTAACCATAGCACAAGTACAGCACAGCGTTTACCTTTCTGTGTGGCTAAAGAAGGTCCCAGCAACTAACAATAGACTAGTTAGTGGGACATAGAACTAATAACATTTTTATTCCTTCTTCGCGGGTGCGAACTGTGTTGCACGTGTGGATTTGGCCCTGTTTTATGCCTGCATGCTCTTCAAAACGCCAACCCTACATTTGATTGATTTATTTGCTGAACATTACAGGCTTCCGTACTAATAGATGTTCCCATACAAACCAAATAATAATACAATAAAATGAAATAAAAGTAAAAATCTAAATCTACTATGTGGGTACTCACATGGGCGGGAGACCGAGCCACATGTAAGCACCACCCCCTATAAATATCTTAACTTAATCTTGTGACCCCTCACACAGGCAGTAACCAGTCCACCTGTGAGGCCACACCCAGGGGCGGCCGTACCTTATGTGCTGAAGTATTGCAGCACATTGCCTATTGGGAAAATAAATTACTTTAAAAATACTATCTACAATCAAATACAGTGCATTGAAAAAGACGTCAGCCAAAGAATAGGAAATTATTCAACTCCCCTCACAACCAGTTAATTACTGGTGCGCTCCACGCCGAGTGCTGTGCGAACACAGCTCAGCGAGCTATTAGCCAGAAACCAGGAACTCTGCCTTTTGCGCATGCGTGCCGAACTTTTTCCATACAAAGAGAATGTGTTCCAATAGGCTGTGGAAACAACAGCCAAGACATCACTTCACAGCGATTCTTCGTTCGACCACAGAGAGGCAGCACTTGCACTAGTCACACTTGCATTACGACCGATATGAGAACGTGGCAGCTGGCACCCTCTTGACTCAGCGGTAGTATTTAAGAGGGGATCGCTCAAAGCAAACGGGAAAACGAAATACTATAGAGCTGTTCGCGCCAGGTCTAGAGGATAGAATACTACAAACTTGCCTATTCCATAGCTACATTTGTAAATCGATGAACTATAAAAATTGTACTTTTTATGTTGTCAAAATAAGGACATGATATTGTGATTTTCTTTAATTAAAAATGTCTAGTTTATAAATGACACTGTAAAAACATAACATATAATATTGCATTACGACGTTGCTGGT
The DNA here is from genome assembly GCF_040414725.1 of Anabrus simplex. Classification (NCBI taxonomy): domain Eukaryota; kingdom Metazoa; phylum Arthropoda; class Insecta; order Orthoptera; family Tettigoniidae; genus Anabrus; species Anabrus simplex. The sequence goes on along the minus strand of NC_090265.1, from coordinate 635,797,528 downwards.
TTTATTTCAATGATGTTGGTAACATGGGAAGTTCTGTTTTGCGCGCTCACACCAAGTGTTTGATATCGTGAATATTTTGCCATTACATGTGTTATTGTCTGTTTAACATAAAACTAATAACATTATTATTACCTACAAGTTCTCAAATTCTTCTTTATCGAGATACTGTATATTTTAATTTACCGAGCAAGTGGCTGCGCGGATTGGGTCGCATACCTGTCAGTTTACATTTGGGAGATAGTGGGCTCGAGTCCTACTATTGGCAGCCCTGAAGATGGTTTTCCGTGGTTTTCCACGTTCACTCCAGGGAAATGTTGGAGCTGCCACTTCCTTCCCACTCCTAGCCCTTGAGTATCCCATCTTTGCCATATATGGGACGTAAAGGAAATTGTAAAAAATACGCATTTGTCTATTAACTGACTTTTTTCTGTACTTCATGGTTTCATCAAGTAGTATTTTATGTCCTCCAGACGGTGCAGATGATGGCGTGGCTCTGTCTATGTCTGGTCGCTGCAGTAAGGACGAGAATATTGCCACTGGCGGAGGAAGACATTAGCGGGCATGATCACAACGAGGTAAGTTGGTCGTATTCCACAGTTATGAACGCTTTCTTCTCTGTACCACTTCCGTAACATTCTGTATGGCATGAGTTTTGTTGCTGTTGGTCATGTGATGATAATTATTTATTGTAGGACCCGCGAAGAATAATTCTGATCATCCACTTGAAGAAGTACAAACAAGTGTTCTCAAAGCCGGGCTGAGTGGCTCAGACGGTTGATGCGTTGGCCTTCTGACCCCAACTTGGCAGGTTTGATCCTGGCTCAGTCCGATGGTATTTGAATGTGCCAAATATGTCAGCCTCGTGTCGGTAGGTTTACTGGTACGTAAAAGAACTGCTGATGGACAAAATTCCGGCACCTTGGCGTCTCCAAAAACCGTAAAACTAGTTAGTGGGCCGTAAAGCAATTACTATTATTATTAGTGATCGTAGTATTCTCAGACGTCTTCCCTCAGCACTCCTTTTTTCGTTTATGAACTACTTTTGCCCGTGGGTTGGCATGAGAGGGGAGTATTTTATTAGCCGTTTATAGAACCGACAAATTTTAAAATTTGTATAAAAATACGTTCGATAACTTATGTTTTAGTTATTTTGAAACATGTTCGTTTTTGTTGATTTGTTGATAGAATTCATAAACAGGAGTGAATCTGTGTATAGAAAACAACACACATAAAATCGCTTAGAGTGGGCATAGAGCACTACGATCGGGAAGAAACACTATTACTGGCGCCTCCAGTACTCCACTACAATAAAAGGTGTGGTGCTAGAATAAGATACTGTGAGTTCGAATCCTACTGTAGGCAGCCGTGAATATGGTTTTTCGTGGTTTCCCATTTTCAAACCAGGCAAATGCTGAGGTTGTACCTTAATTAAGACCACGGCCGCTTCCTTCCCATTCCTAGACCTTTCCTGTCCCATCGTCACCATAAGACCTATCTGTGTCGATGCGACGTAAAGCAAATTGAAAAAAAGAATAAGATACTTCAGATGACTAGATTCCACGTACCGAGTAGAAAAAGTATTAAACACAGCTGCTATCGTTAGCAAACATCCAGCAGTGGTACAGCTGATTCATAGTTCACTTCTCTCTGTTTAACAGGCACTATTCTCAAGGTCAAAGATTGATTAGATTCTATTTATCGGTTTGCGACAAAACCAAGTGAAATTCTGAATGTCTCTATTGTAATACGGTACTGAAAAGTAATGAAAAATATGTTCGCAGTTTTGCCTTTATTCAGTCTAAAACGAATAACAAACAGACGGACTCACAAAATTTCCAGAAGTGATGGATATAGTCTCCGCAATGTGTAATCCAGAAAGTCTTTCAAAATTGCTACAGGAAAATAATGCACGGACAGATGCTACAGTCGTATTACATTTCTAAGATATGATGTGCATTTAGAGATAAAAGAAACATTACTATTAACTAATTTCATACCACAGTTTGAAGGAAGGACGGAGGAAAATTGAAAGAAATCAAATAACAATAAAATACAATTAGATGAATAATGCTAGTTCAATTAAACATTGATACAAATGTTTGGTTTGTGAAATGAAGAGAAGATCTGAAGAAATAGTGTAATATTTCGACCTGTGATCAGTTTTAAGAGAAAGGCCATGAAGGGCGTGAGAATTTCCCTACGCCTTGCAAACGTAATACCGCCGGAGTCAGAAAAGAACAAAAATTGACCAAGGGAGGTCAGATAGGAAAGATGTTGGTGAGGAGCGTGGCACAAGTAAGTGGAAGCAATGCTAGACACAACTATGGTCCCGCTAGGGATAATACAGTAAAATTGAAATACCTGGTAGTGGTACGGAAAAATGTATAAACCGAATTATCTGGTTAAACATCACTAATTTATTCCTGAGGAAAACAGTTTCTAAAAGAAGAAATTATTCAAATCTGGTAACAATGATTCATTAACATTAACAAAATATCATATGACGATATAGAGTTAGATTTTCTTTTCATGCTGTTATATAACTGGACATCTCTGCGAAGCTCTGAGGTAAAACACAGAAATATTATGAAACCACAGTATTCATTAGCGTCTTCATATAAACAAATTAAAATGAAAATGAAAACCTACAACCTGTTTTCCAGTCATTGACCGGGTCAGGGATGTAATGAATGAAGCAGATATAGGCTATTAGTACGATGGGGTCACCACTCCCAAAGTGATTTGTTAATGACTGATAGATGCTATGAAATGAGAATGGAGAGTGTTGCTGGAATGAAAGATAACAGGGAAAACCGGAGTACCCGGAGAAAAACCTGTCCCGCCTCCGCTTTGTCCAGCACAAATCTCACATGGAGTGACCGGAATTTGAACCACGGTATCCAGCGGTGAGAGGCCGACGCGCTGCCGTCTGAGCCACGGAGGTTTCTCATATAGACAAATATGCATGTACTTACTTTCATGAAATTAGTTTCAATTATACAGTAATCCCTATCTTAAATAATAATGTTATTGGCTGTACGTCCCACAAACTACTTTTACGGTTTTCGGAGACGCCGAGGTGCCGGAATTAATCCAGCAGGAGTTCTTTTACGTGCCAGTAAACCTGAGGCTGTCGTATTTGAGGACCTTCAAATACCACCGGACTGATTCAGGATCGAACCTGCCAAGTTGGGATCAGAAGGCCAGCACCTCGACCCTCTGAGCCACTCAGCCCGGTAATACCTGTTTTAAACTCACCCTATGTTAAGTGTAAATTTGCCTTTACGAAAAATTATCACAGTCCCTTGACTTGGCCGCAAAATATAATGCAAACCACTCTGAATTAAGTTGGAGACTGTCGAACGCGGAAATTGAAACCAAAATATACCATTTAACGGAAAGTTGCTAGTCCTCCTAGTAGACCGTTTAGCAATAATTGAACCATCCTATACGTTTTATACGGCCTGTAATGCAAAGGAATGTACTGAATTATTGTATAAACCTTCTTTGCAAGTCTCCTTGTTTCAGGCATTAACTGCTAGGTATTTCCTTCGATCCAATGGACCGTACGGTACTCCAGCAGTAGTTGTCTATAATATTTGGAATTTACAACCCGTTGTTCAGTACTTTTCACTACAGGAAAAGAGCATTTGCCTGGTGTGAAAATCGGAAACCATGGAAAAACTATCTTCAGGACTGCCGACAGTGGGGTTCGACCCACTATCTCCCGACTACAAAGAAATGGAATCAGAGATAAGGCTTTTGGCGGTTGATGTTGTTCTGTATACTGTAATAAATAATCTACAATTTTGTGAGCAACTCCAAATTGACCTCGATAATGTTGCGAGATGGACAGCAGGCAATGGCATGATGATAAATGGGGTTAAGTCAAGTTGTGAGTTTTACAAATAGGAAAAGTCCTCTCACTTTTAATTACTGCGTTGCTGGGGTAAAATTTCCTTATGGGAATCATTGTAAGTACCTAGGTGTTAATATAAGGAAAAATCTTCATTGGGGCAATCACATAAATGGGATTATAAATAAAGGGTACAGATCTCTGCACATGGTTATTGAGGGTGTTTTGGGGTTGTAGTAAGGATGTAAAGGAGAGGGCATATAAGTCTCTGGTAAGACCCCAACTAGAGTATGGTTCTAGTTTTTGGGACCCTCCACAGGATTACTTGATTCAAGAACTGAAAAAAAAATCCAAGGAAAAGCAGCTCGATTTGTTGTGGGTGATTTCCGACAAAAGGGTAGCGTTACAAAATGTTGCAAAATTTGGCCTGGGAAAACTTGGGACAAAGGAGACGAGCTGCTCGACTAAGTGATATGTTCCGAGCTGCCAGTGGAGAGATGGCGTGGAATGACATTAGTAGACAGATAAGTTTGAGTGGTGTCTTTAAACGTAGGAAAGATCACATTATGAAGATAAAGTTGGAATTCAAGAGGACAAATTGGGGCAAAAATTCGTTTATAGGAAGGGGAGTTAGGGACAGGAATAACTTACCAAGGGAGATGTTCAATAAATTTCGAATTTCTTTGAAATCGTTTGAGAAAAAGCTAGGAAAACAACAGATAAGGAATCTCCCACTTGGGCGACTGCCCTAAATGCAGATCAGTAGTGGCTGATTGACACTGGATACTGGTCCCAGTTTAGTGAGTGCATGCATCGTACTCAGTACAGGAAAAAGAAGAATAGGTGATCGACGATATCGTATTCGGAGAAGAAGCGAGTGAGTGAAGGTTGAAGACTTATCGAAATGTTGTCAGTAATGTAAAGGAGCTACTGAAATTCACCCTATGATTGAATTATTTGAGTATGTTCGGTGTTGGGCTAAAATGTTAGTAAAAACTCAAGCAATCAAGAGTGAGATTACTGCAATTCAGAAAACTCTATTTGACTTCAAGCCAATGTGAAGTTCAGTACTGTAACAATAAACATGTATCAACTGAATATTTTCTGATATTTTCTGATATGTTTTGAAGTGTCTAGAACGAATAACTAGAGAATACACACTGTTTTATAGCATAGACCTACCTTCACTAAGCGGAACTGTCCTGAGCGGAAAAAATCCCCAGCCTCTTGCGATTTCGTTGAAGACAGATTGTACTGTATGTTCATCATTCTTCATAATGTTCAATGTACTGTTGAACTGTCCATTATGTTAATTTTAATTGTACAATTCACAATAGTTTTTCACTGACTTCAATAAATTGCCATGACATTACAACCAAGTAGACTACATATTCTAATTCACAAACATAAATTCTCTATTTTTCTTTTGCATTTTTTCACACCTCGTGCTGCAAACGTTCATCCAGGAAACATTTTCAGGAAGGAAATAGTTATTGACTGGACCAACTCTTGGTGGTTGACTGTCTACGGTGGAAAGGCCGTGTCCAGTGTTTCTTCTGTGCACTTAGCATGCTGTAACGCTTCGTGGTGTGGCCCTAATGCACCAAAAAGGTTAATAAGTAGGGGGTTTTGTCCCAAAAAGCCACTGATTTTTACAAATTTTTCTATCTGTTTTGCAGGTGTCCTACCCTAGCTATTCGTATAATTATTCAGTCCAAGACGAGCAAAGTGGGGATAAGAAGAGCGCGTGGGAGACGCGGCAAGGTGATGTTGTGAGGGGAGCCTACACCGTGGTGCACCCAGATGGCAGTATTCGTACAGTGGACTACACTGCGGATAAATATCGAGGATTCCGCGCCGTTATAAGGACAACCTTCCTTCGTCACATGGTTCTGACAGGGACTGATGATGGTAGCCACAAAAACTGTGTATAAATTAATGCATATGTATGTACAAACATGTAGCTGTATATAAATTGGGAGAAATCTGTATAGTAAGTGTTTCCTGCGGTCCACACTTTGTGTGGATTTAGCCCTGCTTTGGGGCCGAATACCCTCCCAACGCCAACTCAGTAAGGAGGGATGTATACTACTGTATGTTCCTGTGGTGGTTTGTAGTGTGTTATGTTGTATAAAAATTAGATATGTTTTTGGACAAAAACAAATATCAAGCCACAGAACTAGAGAAATTAACTATATGCAGTTAAAATCTCCGACCCGGCCAGGAATCGAACCCGCGGTCCCCTGAATCGACAGGCACTGCGTTGACCATTCTGTCAATGAGCCGGATTGCTAGATATGTATTTTATTTGAATGAATTCTACTTTGTATCAAAATAACTTTGTGATGATGGACTATAAATTATTTATTGGGATGTGCAATTTATTCGACAAAGTCCATCCTTGAATTACTCAACAACCGACTAGCAGAACTCCTGAAGTGGTGCCGTCTAGGTGGCTTGGATACCAGTTTCATAATTTCGATTGTGCTGCTGTCCAACAACGAAAGTGGAATCATCCCGGACGGTTCCTGTAGCTGAGTTAACTTTTTTCGAGTAACAATAAGTCGCCACCAGAGATATTTGACATGACAATAACAATGATATGGAGTACCAAGATATTTGAGGTCGATGACCTTAGATGTTAGGAACCTTTAAACAACAAGCAAGCATCATCAACATTTTTGACCTCATTTTAAACTGGGTGTTTGCATTGTCCCCAACATCCCTGAAACAGCTTCGAACGGCCATGGCCTACCAAGCGACCGCTGCTCAGTCCGAAGGCCTGCAGATTACGAGGTGTCGTGTGGTCAGCACGACGAATCCTCTCGGCCGTAATTCTTGACTTCCTAGACCGGGACTCTCATCTCACCGTCAGATAGCTCCTCCATTCTAATCACGTAGGCTGAGTGGACCTCGAACCAGCCCTCAGATCCAGCTATAAATCCCTGACCTGCCTGGGAATCGAACCCCGGACCTACGTGTAGGAGGCAGGTACACTACACCTACACTCAGGGGCCAGCCTGCAATTCATATACAACACAGAAAACTATCCTCCAACACAACAGCACGCGGTCTCGTACACATGGCGGATGTCACACACCCTCGTCGGAGGGTCTGTCTTACAAGGGTTGAACCAGACTATCAAAAGCCACATAAAATTATTATTATTATTATTATTATTATTATTATTATTATTATTATTATTATTATTATTATTATTATTATTATTATTTATGTATTTATTTTATATTTTGTGGCCTGCATTGGACCACTCTAGTCAATTGTACTTAGGACTTTTCGCTTTTCTATCGGCATTAATCTTGGTCTGTAGAATGGTGTATGTATCTCGAAGTATCAACATTTTATCTGTGTGTTCTTAAGATCATCGAATGTTATTTGGAGTTCTTTAATATCATTCTCAATTTACGTAATCCATTCTACCTTGGTCTTGTTATTCCATAATTTTTCAATTATTCTTTTGCTAATTGTGGTGTCAGGTGTTCTGATGAGCTGTCTAAGGAATTATATACGTTTATCCTATTGGTACTCATTACCGGACCAACTTCCTTATATACTCTTATTTAATGGTATTCTCTATTGTCCATTAGCTTGATACTGTTTATTTATGCATGTTCATATTATTATTATTCTTTCTGCTGTAAGTATTTTATCTAATGCAGCTGTGTTAGTAGTTTCACAAATAGTTTCACTAGAAGTTATTCCAGACTGTGAGAAGTTTATCGGTGACCATGACCGAGAGACTTTTTATCATTTCATCTTCTTCATCTTATTTATCTGCTTACCCTCCAGGGTTAGTTTTCGCTCGGACTCAGACATGGAATCCATCTCTACCGCCTCAAGAGCAGTGTCCTGGAGCTTCAGACTCTGGGTCGGGGGATACAACTGGGGAGGATGACCAGTACCTCGCCGAGGCGGCCTCACCTGCTATGCTGAACAGGGGCCTTGCGGGGGGATGGAAAGATTGGAAGGGATAGGCAAGGAAGAAGGAAGGAAACGGCCGTGGCCTGAAGTTAGGTACCATCCCGGCATGTGCCTGGAGGAGAAGTGGGAAACCACGGAAAACCACTTCCAGGATGGCTGAGGTGGGAATCGAACACACCTCTACTCCTTTGACCTCGCGAGGCTGAATGGACCCCGTTCCAGCCTTCGTACCACTTTCCAAATTTCATGGCAGAGCCGGGAATCAAACCCGGGCCTCCGGGGGTGGCAGCTAATCACACTAACCACTACACCACAGAGGGGGGACTAATTTCATTTTCACAATTTCATTTTCGCTCTTGTTCCTTCCTCTCTTTCAGTTCCGAATTTTGGGGGGATGATACCCTTCCTCCCTCCGATCAATGTGAAGAGATTTCTTTTCTTCCCGTAAACTTTCTATCGTAATTTTATATTTACTTGTTTTCAAAATCCTGGCCAATGCACGTGAAATTTTGAAATGAAAAGTCCTGTCTCTGTAGTTAGTAATCGACATAAAACTGTATGTTCCTTCGCTAAGATAAAATTACCAGCAGTCAATTTTCATTTCAAGCTTGTTTTACAATGATTTGTTTCCAAATACAATAAAGCGGAAAACTCTAATTCGAAGTAGGCTATTAGTCTGTTACCTTCCTCTCCGGGACAAAAGCCTCGATAAGTCAAAGAAGAAAGATGACTATATTTTGGAGCATATCAAACAGAAATGTAACCTTTATAATTCGAATTCTGGCGATTAGATCCTCTAAACTCAATGTTACGGCAATAAAAACTTCACAAAACGAATTATCTCAAGCCGGGCCTCTATAAATGGAATCTATAGTATTTTGTGCATGATCGGGTTTTAACTTGTCGAATAACTGACTGGTGTTACTCAATAGCTCTTCACGTTCCCGTTCATAAGTTTATACCTAATCAAATGGCGTAATTATGTTCGTTTCTTACAAGTTTATGGCGACGATGGGATAGTAAAGGCCTAGGAACGGTATGAAACGGGAAACCACGGAAAACTATTTTCAGGGCTGCCGACGGTTATATTCAAACCCACTGTTCCCCGAATTCAAGATCATAGCTGCACGAACCTAACAGCACAACCAACTCGCTCGGTAATTATGTTCTAGACCAGGGCCTCTCAGGGTGCATGCGCCAGTGCACTGCACCGCGTAAGGTGCAAAAGACGACTTCACTAGGTTGACCAGAGTGCAAACCCCCATTCTTCTTTGCCTACATCTGTCTCACCCGTTCGGCCTGCCTCCGCCTTCTTCACCTTCCTCGCTGATTCTTCCTTCACTGCGAAAAGTTTATGTGCGGTGAGCGGAGACACTCTGCTGTATGGGACAATGTTCCAGGTGTTAAAAAAACTCTCCCTTCAGTTTGGTTTGAGCACACAATTTATCTCCTATAGCTCTCCTGTTTCTTTGCAATTATACCAGTAATATCTCGAACAAGGGATCGGGTGAGAGCAATTCTGAGAGCGGTTTTTTTTTAATACAATCAGAAGGGCTCGCACGCAATCTAGTTTTCGTACAAGTCAAAACAGAAAAAAAGCTTTCACATATGCATGTGGAATCAAACATACAGATAATCTTAGCTGCTTCTCGATGCAGCTTACAAAAATCTTCCTTCGACAAATAATCGGTAGAATTCGAACAGGCTTTGTATTGAAAAATAGTTCTCTTTGATGATCCCGTAATTATTGTCCCACATGTTAAGCATTTCGCTTTATCATCACGTCTGAGGAAAAATACGCAGCTTCCCAGTTCGATTGAAATGGATTTTCGGAAGTCTTTGCTTTCCTCGAAATAGGTTGCTCCATTAATATGTTGTCTTGCGCATATCTATTTCACTGATAAATAAGCCGTCTATCACCGAACGCTTCGTCGCTCTCAGCACACTACACCATCTGAGTCAAGCCGAGTTGAGCCTCTGCGCCTCTGTTTGCACGCGTGAGATTTCGGGCGTTTGAGAGGCCCTGTTCTAGACTGTTAGTGAAAATTGTACACAAAACCTAAATAACTCGGACTTTACTTTTTTAATCTCATTAAACTGAACCCTTAATACTCCAAATCTCCATAAATCTAACCATTTTTTTCCTTCCCTTTAGATTTGATTTACCGACGTTTTACTGCATTATGTTGAGTATTCAGCCCGAAGGCTGATTGAATCCTGAACAGCTCTGTGACAGCTGTAATAGATGGCCTAGGCATCAGTTATGAGGTGTACTAGGGATATTAGAAGTGAGGTACTTCCCATTGCTTTCTTCGCCGATTCACAATATTACGATATTACAGTATTTTGGGAATTTCCATTGGATCCTTTGAACATTTTTTGCTATTTGCTTTACGTCGCACAGACACAGACAGGTCTTATGGCAACGATGGGATAAGAAAGGCTTAGGAATGGGAAGGAAGCAGCCGTGGCCTTAATTAAGGTACAGCCCCAGCATTTATCTGGTGTGAACATGGGAAACCACGGAAAACCATCTTCAGGGCTGCCGACAGTGGGGCTCGAACCCGCTATCTCCCGGATGCAAGCTCATAGCTGCGCGCCGCTAACCGCACGACCAACTCGCCCGGTTCCTTTGAACTGCATTGATAACCGCACTGCAGTCGCTTAAGTGCGGCCAGTATCCAGTATTTGGGAGATAGTGGGTTCGAACCCCACTCTCGGCAGCTCTGAAGATGATTTTCCGTGGTTTCCCATTTTCACACCAGGCAAATGCTGGGGCTGTACCTTAATTAAGGCCACGGACGATTCCTTGGATTT